>NC_134266.1:269711241-269788741 GCF_031893055.1 Leptodactylus fuscus | reverse complement strand
CTATCTCCTATCTATCTATCTATCTATCTATCTATCTATCTCCTATCTATCTATCTATCTATCTATCTATCTATCTCCTATCTATCTCCTATCTATCTATCTATCTATCTATCTATCTATCTATCTATCTATCTATCTCCTATCTATCTATCTATCTATCTATCTATTTCATATCTATCTATCTATCTATCTATCTCCTATCTATCTATCTCCTATCTATCTATCTATCTATCTATCTATCTATCTATCTATCTATCTATTTCATATCTATCTATCTATCTATCTATCTATCTATCTCCTATCTATCTATCTATCTATCTATCTATCTATCTATCTATCTCCTATCAATCTATCTATCTCTATTTAAAATATGCATCTGCAATTTTCACTGCAACCACTAAGCCTAATAATAGATCGACAATTTTTTTATGAATCTGGGGGAGGTGAAAAAAACAAAAACACACCTGTGTCCCATGTGCTCTGTGGTCTTCCACCATAGTTTGGTCCTGCAGCTCTGTTGTTTTCTTTCGGTGGACGTCCATGCCTCTTGTGACCGCTGAGGCCCTGTGACTTTCCAGGTCCTTTACTTAGGCCCCTAACTGGCTTCAGCGGTCACGTGACCACTGAGTCCAATCAGCGGCCTCGGCAGAAGGCACAGAAGACATCACATCCACCGAGATCTCCCGGCAAAAGAAGACAGCCAAGCTGTAGGACCGGACAGCGCTGGAACGACACCGGTATCATCCCGAATAGATGAGTAATATTTAAAAAAAAATTAGACTGGACCACCCCTTTAAATTATGAATTATTAAAGAATTAGAAAAGGTAAAAAAAAAAAAAAAATTGTATAAAAATTTCTTTAAAAAATCCCACAAAATTGAAATAAAAAAATAAAAAAGTAAAATAAAGAAATAAAAAAAAAAAAAAAATTAAAAAATTAAAAATAAAAAAAATGTATTGTTTTTTTATTTAGATTTTTTTTTTCTAAGAATATTAGAATATTAATTACTAGAAATGAAGTCGCGGCTTCAAATAACGGAAAAAAAATAAAAAAAAATAAATCTAATTGTCGGATTAGTATTTTTGCTTCTCCTTTAATTAAGGCTAATGACGGCGCCCGCGACCACGTATGATTATTTTTGCACTTAGCGGGGCTGTGTGTAACGTCGCTGTTGACTGCGAGGCCGTAATTACTGCATTTTAAACACTTCATTGTCCCAATATTCATTAATTTCTTCGCCTCCTCCCCCCCGGTTCAATAGCGTTAATTTATCAAGCGCGCGGTTGCCAGTGGAGACGCTACAATTATAGTGATAATAGCCGGGAACGGAGAAACATCGGCTACATTATAGTGTTCTCATAATGGATCGGTAAGTGGGTCGTGTGGCAAGGTTCAAATATCTCCAACTTTATTGTTCGTACCGGCTTATTAGCAATTACGTTACAATATGGATCCTGAATGCGAAGTTTGGCTAAACGTGACCTTAACCAATGATTGACGGTGAACTTATTAGTAATCCTAATAGTATTTCATTATCATTAGATGTGGCGCCTCCTTATGGTCACCATTGGAATGACCGGGGTAGAGGCCTAACATGAAGCTCCTAGGACGCAATGTAATATGTCACCAGAACCAGCATATCACCCCAGCCCTGCAGATAGATAGGTTACTGTCATCAGAACCAGCATATCACCCCAGCCCTGCAGATAGATAGGTTAGTATCACCAGAACCAGCATATCACCCCAGCCCTGCAGATAGATAGGTTACTGTCACCAGACCCAGCATATCACCCCAGCACTGCAGATAGATAGGTTACTGTCACCAGAACCAGCATATCACCCCAGCCCTGCAGATAGATAGGTTAGTGTCACCAGAACCAGCATATCACCCCAGCCCTGCAGATAGATAGGTTACTGTCACCAGACCCAGCATATCACCCCAGCCCTGCAGATAGATAGGTTACTGTCACCAGAACCAGCATATCACCCCAGCCCTGCAGATAGATAGGTTACTGTCACCAGAACCAGCATATCACCCCAGCCCTGCAGATAGATAGGTTACTGTCACCAGAACCAGCATATCACCCCAGCCCTGCAGATAGATAGGTTACTGTCACCAGAACCAACATATCACCCCAGCCCTGCAGATAGATAGGTTACTGTCACCAGAACCAGCATATCACCCCAGCCCTGCAGATAGATAGGTTACTGTCACCAGACCCAGCATATCACCCCCAGCCCTGCAGATAGATAGGTTAGTGTCACCAGAACCAGCATATCACCCCAGCCCTGCAGATAGATAGGTTACTGTCACCAGAACCAGCATATCACCCCAGCCCTGCAGATAGATAGGTTACTGTCACCAGAACCAGCATATCACCCCAGCCCTGCAGATAGATAGGTTACTGTCACCAGAACCAGCATATCACCCCAGCCCTGCAGATAGATAGGTTACTGTCACCAGAACCAACATATCACCCCAGCCCTGCAGATAGATAGGTTACTGTCACCAGAACCAGCATATCACCCCAGCCCTGCAGATAGATAGGTTACTGTCACCAGAACCAGCATATCACCCCAGCCCTGCAGATAGATAGGTTATAGTCACTAGAACCAGCATATCACCCCAGCCCTGCAGATAGATAGGTTAGTGTCACCAGAACCAGAATATCACCCCAGCCCTGAAGATAGATAGGTTACTGTCACCAGAACCAGCATATCACCCCAGCCCTGCAGATAGATAGGTTAGTGTCACCAGAACCAGAATATCACCCCAGCCCTGCAGATAGATAGGTTAGTGTCACCAGAGCCAGCATATCACCCCAGCCCTGCAGATAGATAGGTTACTGTCACCAGAACCAGCATATCACCCCAGCCCTGCAGATAGATAGGTTAGTGTCACCAGAGCCAGCATATCACCCCAGCCCTGCAGATAGATAGGCTACTGTCACCAGACCCAGCATATCACCCCAGCCATGCAGATAGATAGGTTAGTGTCACCAGAGCCAGCATATCACCCCAGCCCTGCAGATAGATAGGTTAGTGTCACCAGAACCAGCATAACCCCCCAGCCCTGCAGATAGATAGGTTAGTACCACCAGACCCAGTATATCACCCCAGCCCTGCAGATAGATAGGTTACTGTCACCAGAACCAGCATATCACCCCAGCCCTGCAGATAGATAGGTTACTGTCACCAGAACCAGCATATCACCCCAGCCCTGCAGATAGATAGGTTACTGTCACCAGAACCAGCATATCACCCCAGCCCTGCAGATAGATAGGTTAGTGTTGTGAAGGTAAACCATGTCCACTCTTATTTTTATACATTCTTTATACTGCTTGAGAAATTATATTTTTCTATGAAGTTGTTAATGCCTTATATAATCTAAGATGGTGCCTGTATTCGGGACTGTGAGAACAAAAGAGATATTATGAAGTTATCATGAGGGGGATGTATTATGACTACGAAGAGACTTCACGAGGTGAACATGAGCCCATCATGCATTCTAGGGACCAATCTGAGACTGACAACGCACCCGGATACAAGACACATATGCTTCCAGCCTGCCTACTATCTTATCTCTTGCATTCCTGTATAAGAACTGTAACTTCTTCAATAAACCTCAGTACCGTGTGAGCAGCCAGAGCGCCCAGTAGCATGGTCTGAGATTGAAACTGAACCTTGTGTCAGTCTCTCTTAGCAAGCGCGCACATGCATGATTGATTTGGAGCAGGTGACTGACCACTAGAAGTGACCCGTATTTTGGTGGAAGTCACGACCCCGTCAGTGTCACCAGATCCAGCATATCACCCCAGCCCAGCAGATAGATAGGTTACTGTCACCAGAACCAGCATATCACCCCAGCCCTGCAGATAGATAGGTCAGTGTCACCAGATCCAGCATATCACCCCAGCCCAGCAGATAGATAGGTTACTGTCACCAGAACCAGCATATCACCTCAGCCCTGCAGATAGATAGGTTACTGTCACCAGAACCAGCATATCACCCCAGCCCTGCAGATAGATAGGTTACTGTCACCAGACCCAGCATATCACCCCAGCCCTGCAGATAGATAGGTTACTGTCACCAGTACCAGCATATCACCCCAGCCCTGCAGATAGATAGGTTAGTGTCACCAGAACCAGCATATCACCCCAGCCCTGCAGATAGATAGGTTACTGTCACCAGTACCAGCATATCACCCCAGCCCTACAGATAGATAGGTTACTGTCACCAGAACCAGCATATCACCCCAGCCCTGCAGATAGATAGGTTACTGTCACCAGAACCAGCATATCACCCCAGCCCTGCAGATAGATAGGTTACTGTCACCAGTACCAGCATATCACCCCAGCCCTGCAGATAGATAGGTTACTGTCACCAGTACCAGCATATCACCCCAGCCCTACAGATAGATAGGTTACTGTCACCAGTACCAGCATATCACCCCAGCCCTACAGATAGATAGGTTACTGTCACCAGAACCAGCATATCACCCCAGCCCTGCAGATAGATAGGTTACTGTCACCAGTACCAGCATATCACCCCAGCCCTACAGATAGATAGGTTACTGTCACCAGAACCAGCATATCACCCCAGCCCTGCAGATAGATAGGTTACTGTCACCAGACCCCAGTATATCATCCCAGCCCTGCAGATAGATAGGTTAGTGTCACCAGAACCAGAATATCACCCCAGCCCTGCAGATAGATAGGTTAGTGTCACCAGAACCAACATATCACCCCAGCTCTGCAGATAGATAGGTTAGTGTCACCAGAACCAGCATATCACCCCAGCCCTGCAGATAGATAGGTTAGTGTCACCAGAACCAGCATATCACCCCAGCCCTGCAGATAGATAGGTTACTGTCACCAGAACCAGCATATCACCCCAGCCCTGCAGATAGATAGGTTACTGTCACCAGAACCAGCATATCACCCCAGCCCTGCAGATAGATAGGTTACTGTCACCAGAACCAGCATATCACCCCAGCCCTGCAGATAGATATGTTACTGTCACCAGACCCAGCATATCACCCCAGCCCTGCAGATAGATAGGTTACTGTCACCAGTACCAGCATATCACCCCAGCCCTGCAGATAGATAGGTTAGTGTCACCAGACCCAGCATATCACCCCAGCCCTGCAGATAGATAGGTTACTGTCACCAGTACCAGCATATCACCCCAGCCCTGCAGATAGATAGGTTACTGTCACCAGTACCAGCATATCACCCCAGCCATACAGAAAGATAGGTTACTGTCACCAGAACCAGCATATCACCCCAGCCCTGCAGATAGATAGGTTACTGTCACCAGCCCCCAGTATATCATCCCAGCCCTGCAGATAGATAGGTTAGTGTCAACAGAACCAGAATATCACCCCAGCCCTGCAGACAGATAGGTTAGTGTCACCAGAACCAACATATCACCCCAGCTCTGCAGATAGATAGGTTAGTGTCACCAGAACCAGCATATCACCCCAGCCCTGCAGATAGATAGGTTAGTGTCACCAGAACCAGCATATCACCCCAGCCCTGCAGATAGATAGGTTACTGTCACCAGAACCAGCATATCACCCCAGCCCTGCAGATAGATAGGTTACTGTCACCAGAACCAGCATATCACCCCAGCCCTGCAGATAGATATGTTACTGTCACCAGAACCAGCATATCACCCCAGCCCTGCAGATAGATAGGTTACTGTCACCAGAACCAGCATATCACCCCAGCCCTGCAGATAGATAGGTTACTGTCACCAGACCCCAGTATATCATCCCAGCCCTGCAGATAGATAGGTTGGTGTCACCAGAACCAGAATATCACCCCAGCCCTGCAGATAGATAGGTTAGTGTCACCAGAACCAACACATCACCCCAGCTCTGCAGATAGATAGGTTAGTGTCACCAGAACCAGCATATCACCCCAGCCCTGCAGATAGATAGGTTAGTGTCACCAGAACCAGCATATCACCCCAGCCCTGCAGATAGATAGGTTACTGTCACCAGACCCAGCATATCACCCCAGCCCTGCAGATAGATAGGTTACTGTCACCAGAACCAGCATATCACCCCAGCCCTGCAGATAGATAGGTTACTGTCACCAGAACCAGCATATCACCCCAGCCCTGCAGATAGATAGGTTACTGTCACCAGAACCAGAATATCACCCCAGCCCTGCAGATAGATAGGTTACTGTCACCAGAACCAGCATATCACCCCAGCCCTGCAGACAGATAGGTTACTGTCACCAGAACCAGCATATCACCCCAGCCCTGCAGATAGATAGGTTACTGTCACCAGACCCAGCATATCACCCCAGCCCTGCAGATAGATAGGTTACTGTCACCAGCCCCCAGTATATCATCCCAGCCCTGCAGATAGATAGGTTAGTGTCAACAGAACCAGAATATCACCCCAGCCCTGCAGATAGATAGGTTAGTGTCACCAGAACCAACATATCACCCCAGCTCTGCAGATAGATAGGTTAGTGTCACCAGAACCAGCATATCACCCCAGCCCTGCAGATAGATAGGTTACTGTCACCAGAACCAGCATATCACCCCAGCCCTGCAGATAGATAGGTTATAGTCACTAGAACCAGCATATCACCCCAGCCCTGCAGATAGATAGGTTAGTGTCACCAGAACCAGAATATCACCCCAGCCCTGAAGATAGATAGGTTACTGTCACCAGAACCAGCATATCACCCCAGCCCTGCAGATAGATAGGTTAGTGTCACCAGAACCAGAATATCACCCCAGCCCTGCAGATAGATAGGTTAGTGTCACCAGAGCCAGCATATCACCCCAGCCCTGCAGATAGATAGGTTACTGTCACCAGAACCAGCATATCACCCCAGCCCTGCAGATAGATAGGTTAGTGTCACCAGAGCCAGCATATCACCCCAGCCCTGCAGATAGATAGGCTACTGTCACCAGACCCAGCATATCACCCCAGCCATGCAGATAGATAGGTTAGTGTCACCAGAGCCAGCATATCACCCCAGCCCTGCAGATAGATAGGTTAGTGTCACCAGAACCAGCATAACCCCCCAGCCCTGCAGATAGATAGGTTAGTACCACCAGACCCAGTATATCACCCCAGCCCTGCAGATAGATAGGTTACTGTCACCAGAACCAGCATATCACCCCAGCCCTGCAGATAGATAGGTTACTGTCACCAGAACCAGCATATCACCCCAGCCCTGCAGATAGATAGGTTACTGTCACCAGAACCAGCATATCACCCCAGCCCTGCAGATAGATAGGTTAGTGTTGTGAAGGTAAACCATGTCCACTCTTATTTTTATACATTCTTTATACTGCTTGAGAAATTATATTTTTCTATGAAGTTGTTAATGCCTTATATAATCTAAGATGGTGCCTGTATTCGGGACTGTGAGAACAAAAGAGATATTATGAAGTTATCATGAGGGGGATGTATTATGACTACGAAGAGACTTCACGAGGTGAACATGAGCCCATCATGCATTCTAGGGACCAATCTGAGACTGACAACGCACCCGGATACAAGACACATATGCTTCCAGCCTGCCTACTATCTTATCTCTTGCATTCCTGTATAAGAACTGTAACTTCTTCAATAAACCTCAGTACCGTGTGAGCAGCCAGAGCGCCCAGTAGCATGGTCTGAGATTGAAACTGAACCTTGTGTCAGTCTCTCTTAGCAAGCGCGCACATGCATGATTGATTTGGAGCAGGTGACTGACCACTAGAAGTGACCCGTATTTTGGTGGAAGTCACGACCCCGTCAGTGTCACCAGATCCAGCATATCACCCCAGCCCAGCAGATAGATAGGTTACTGTCACCAGAACCAGCATATCACCCCAGCCCTGCAGATAGATAGGTCAGTGTCACCAGATCCAGCATATCACCCCAGCCCAGCAGATAGATAGGTTACTGTCACCAGAACCAGCATATCACCTCAGCCCTGCAGATAGATAGGTTACTGTCACCAGAACCAGCATATCACCCCAGCCCTGCAGATAGATAGGTTACTGTCACCAGACCCAGCATATCACCCCAGCCCTGCAGATAGATAGGTTACTGTCACCAGTACCAGCATATCACCCCAGCCCTGCAGATAGATAGGTTAGTGTCACCAGAACCAGCATATCACCCCAGCCCTGCAGATAGATAGGTTACTGTCACCAGTACCAGCATATCACCCCAGCCCTACAGATAGATAGGTTACTGTCACCAGAACCAGCATATCACCCCAGCCCTGCAGATAGATAGGTTACTGTCACCAGAACCAGCATATCACCCCAGCCCTGCAGATAGATAGGTTACTGTCACCAGTACCAGCATATCACCCCAGCCCTGCAGATAGATAGGTTACTGTCACCAGTACCAGCATATCACCCCAGCCCTACAGATAGATAGGTTACTGTCACCAGTACCAGCATATCACCCCAGCCCTACAGATAGATAGGTTACTGTCACCAGAACCAGCATATCACCCCAGCCCTGCAGATAGATAGGTTACTGTCACCAGTACCAGCATATCACCCCAGCCCTACAGATAGATAGGTTACTGTCACCAGAACCAGCATATCACCCCAGCCCTGCAGATAGATAGGTTACTGTCACCAGACCCCAGTATATCATCCCAGCCCTGCAGATAGATAGGTTAGTGTCACCAGAACCAGAATATCACCCCAGCCCTGCAGATAGATAGGTTAGTGTCACCAGAACCAACATATCACCCCAGCTCTGCAGATAGATAGGTTAGTGTCACCAGAACCAGCATATCACCCCAGCCCTGCAGATAGATAGGTTAGTGTCACCAGAACCAGCATATCACCCCAGCCCTGCAGATAGATAGGTTACTGTCACCAGAACCAGCATATCACCCCAGCCCTGCAGATAGATAGGTTACTGTCACCAGAACCAGCATATCACCCCAGCCCTGCAGATAGATAGGTTACTGTCACCAGAACCAGCATATCACCCCAGCCCTGCAGATAGATATGTTACTGTCACCAGACCCAGCATATCACCCCAGCCCTGCAGATAGATAGGTTACTGTCACCAGTACCAGCATATCACCCCAGCCCTGCAGATAGATAGGTTAGTGTCACCAGACCCAGCATATCACCCCAGCCCTGCAGATAGATAGGTTACTGTCACCAGTACCAGCATATCACCCCAGCCCTGCAGATAGATAGGTTACTGTCACCAGTACCAGCATATCACCCCAGCCATACAGAAAGATAGGTTACTGTCACCAGAACCAGCATATCACCCCAGCCCTGCAGATAGATAGGTTACTGTCACCAGCCCCCAGTATATCATCCCAGCCCTGCAGATAGATAGGTTAGTGTCAACAGAACCAGAATATCACCCCAGCCCTGCAGACAGATAGGTTAGTGTCACCAGAACCAACATATCACCCCAGCTCTGCAGATAGATAGGTTAGTGTCACCAGAACCAGCATATCACCCCAGCCCTGCAGATAGATAGGTTAGTGTCACCAGAACCAGCATATCACCCCAGCCCTGCAGATAGATAGGTTACTGTCACCAGAACCAGCATATCACCCCAGCCCTGCAGATAGATAGGTTACTGTCACCAGAACCAGCATATCACCCCAGCCCTGCAGATAGATATGTTACTGTCACCAGAACCAGCATATCACCCCAGCCCTGCAGATAGATAGGTTACTGTCACCAGAACCAGCATATCACCCCAGCCCTGCAGATAGATAGGTTACTGTCACCAGACCCCAGTATATCATCCCAGCCCTGCAGATAGATAGGTTGGTGTCACCAGAACCAGAATATCACCCCAGCCCTGCAGATAGATAGGTTAGTGTCACCAGAACCAACACATCACCCCAGCTCTGCAGATAGATAGGTTAGTGTCACCAGAACCAGCATATCACCCCAGCCCTGCAGATAGATAGGTTAGTGTCACCAGAACCAGCATATCACCCCAGCCCTGCAGATAGATAGGTTACTGTCACCAGACCCAGCATATCACCCCAGCCCTGCAGATAGATAGGTTACTGTCACCAGAACCAGCATATCACCCCAGCCCTGCAGATAGATAGGTTACTGTCACCAGAACCAGCATATCACCCCAGCCCTGCAGATAGATAGGTTACTGTCACCAGAACCAGAATATCACCCCAGCCCTGCAGATAGATAGGTTACTGTCACCAGAACCAGCATATCACCCCAGCCCTGCAGACAGATAGGTTACTGTCACCAGAACCAGCATATCACCCCAGCCCTGCAGATAGATAGGTTACTGTCACCAGACCCAGCATATCACCCCAGCCCTGCAGATAGATAGGTTACTGTCACCAGCCCCCAGTATATCATCCCAGCCCTGCAGATAGATAGGTTAGTGTCAACAGAACCAGAATATCACCCCAGCCCTGCAGATAGATAGGTTAGTGTCACCAGAACCAACATATCACCCCAGCTCTGCAGATAGATAGGTTAGTGTCACCAGAACCAGCATATCACCCCAGCCCTGCAGATAGATAGGTTAGTGTCACCAGAACCAGCATATCACCCCAGCCCTGCAGATAGATAGGTTACTGTCACCAGAACCAGCATATCACCCCAGCCCTGCAGATAGATAGGTTACTGTCACCAGAACCAGCATATCACCCCAGCCCTGCAGATAGATAGGTTACTGTCACCAGAACCAGCATATCACCCCAGCCCTGCAGATAGATAGGTTAGTGTCACCAGAACCAGAATATCACCCCAGCCCTGCAGATAGATAGGTTACTGTCACCAGAACCAGCATATCACCCCAGCCCTGCAGATAGATTGGTTACTGTCACCAGACCCAGCATATCACCCCAGCCATGCAGATAGATAGGTTAGTGTCACCAGAACCAGCATATCACCCCAGCCCTGCAGATAGATAGGTTAGTGTCACCAGAACCAACATATCACCCCAGCTCTGCAGATTGATAGGTTAGTGTCACCAGAACCAGCATATCACCCCAGCCCTGCAGATAGATAGGTTAGTGTCACCAGAACCAGAATATCACCCCAGCCCTGCAGATAGATAGGTTAGTGTCACCAGAACCAACATATCACCCCAGCTCTGCAGATAGATAGGTTAGTGTCGCCAGAACCAGCATATCACCCCAGCCCTGCAGATAGATAGGTTAGTGTCACCAGAACCAGAATATCACCCCAGCCCTGCAGATAGATAGGTTACTGTCACCAGAACCAGCATATCACCCCAGCCCTGCAGATAGATTGGTTACTGTCACCAGACCCAGCATATCACCCCAGCCATGCAGATAGATAGGTTAGTGTCACCAGAACCAGCATATCACCCCAGCCCTGCAGATAGATAGGTTAGTGTTGTGAAGGTAAACCATGTCCACTCTTATTTTTATACATTCTTTATACTGCTTGAGAAATTATATTTTTCTATGAAGTTGTTAATGCCTTATATAATCTAAGATGGCGCCTGTATTCGGGACTGTGAGAACAAAAGAGATATTATGAAGTTATCATGAGGGGGATGTATTATGACTACGAAGAGACTTCACGAGGTGAACTTGAGCCCATCATGCATTCTAGGGACCAATCTGAGACTGACAACGCACCCGGATACAAGACACATATGCTTCCAGCCTGCCTACTATCTTATCTCTTGCATTCCTGTATAAGAACTGTAACTTCTTCAATAAACCTCAGTACCGTGTGAGCAGCCAGAGCGCCCAGTAGCATGGTCTGAGATTGAAACTGAACCTTGTGTCAGTCTCTCTTAGCAAGCGCGCACATGCATGATTGATTTGGAGCAGGTGACTGACCACTAGAAGTGACCCGTATTTTGGCGGAAGTCACGACCCCGTCAGTGTCACCAGATCCAGCATATCACCCCAGCCCAGCAGATAGATAGGTTACTGTCACCAGAACCAGCATATCACCTCAGCCCTGCAGATAGATAGGTTAGTGTCACCAGAACCAGCATATCACCCCAGCCCTGCAGATAGATAGGTTAGTGTCACCAGAACCAGCATAACACCCCAGACCTGCAGATATATAGGTTACTGTCACCAGAACCAGCATATCACCCCAGTCCTGCAGATAGATAGGTTACTATCACCAGAACCAGCATATCACCCCAGCCCTGCAGATAGATAGGTTACTGTCACCAGACCCAGCATATCACCCCAGCCCTGCAGATAGATAGGTTAGTGTCACCAGAACCAGCATATCACCCCAGCCCTGCAGATAGATAGGTTAGTGTCACCAGAACCAGCCTATCACCCCAGCCCTGCAGATATATAGGTTACTGTCACCAGAACCAGCATATCACCCCAGTCCTGCAGATAGATAGGTTACTATCACCAGAACCAGCATATCACCCCAGCCCTGCAGATAGATAGGTTACTGTCACCAGAACCAGCATATCACCCCAGCCCTGCAGATAGATAGGTTACTGTCACCAGAACCAGCATATCACCCCAGCCCTGCAGATAGATAGGTTACTGTCACCAGACCCAGCATATCACCCCAGCCCTGCAGATAGATAGGTTACTGTCACCGGGACCAGCATATCACCCCAGTCCTGCAGATAGATAGGTTACTGTCACCAGAACCATCATATCACCCCAACCCTGCAGATAGATAGGTTACAGTCAACAGAACCAGCATATCACCCCAGCCCTGCAGATAGATAGCTTACTGTCACCAGAATCAGCATATCACCCCAGCCCTGCAGATAGATAGGTTACTGTCACCAGAACCAGCATATCACCCCAGCCCTGCAGATAGATAGGTTACTGTCACCAGACCCAGCATATCACCCCAGCCCTGCAGATAGATAGGTTACTGTCACCAGAACCAGCATATCACCCCAGCCCTGCAGATAGATAGGTTACTGTCACCAGAACCAGCATATCACCCCAGCCCTGCAGATAGATAGGTTACTGTCACCAGACCCAGCATATCACCCCAGCCCTGCAGATAGATAGGTTACTGTCACCAGAACCAGCATATCACCCAAGCCCTGCAGATAGATAGGTTAGGATTACTTGAATCAAACAAAATTGGGTTCTGGTGACGCTTCCTTTAATGGACAATGCATAGCAGCTACAAAGATCCTGGAGGACCCGGGATTACATGGACAGTCCTATGATTTCAAATAAACACCCTGTAATACTTACCTCCCCCTGTGGTGGCACTGCAGAGAACATGAACACTTGTTGCTAGGATCCTTATTGCTGAGGGTACATCTCACGATCAGTATATTTTTGGGTATTCCTCTCAGTATACAGTAGCTACCTTATGCTGCATTTCACATTTTGCATCCGTTTTTATATTATTACTGTAAACTGATTTGTAAATCTCAAAAATAGAGGGGAAAAAAACCTCTAGCGTAGCGACATGTCAATTTCCTTAATTCTTTGACAGCTTAATAGTTGTGTGTAAAGCGTCTGTGTGATTGCAATTGCCTTGTCATTCATCTAAGGCGGCGTACGGTTGCGAGGCTGTGTGACATCAAAGCGGCATGTACGCCGGATATGAATGGGAAGGCGATGATAGCCAGATAGGAGACGCTTTTGAAATTTCGCAGTGTTTCTTATCGTCACATCCAGAGCTGCGGTATTAAACTGGGGAGGGATTATATTATATACGTAATTGTATCCGACCCATCGCGGCTTCTTCATTTTCCCAGCCAAATGCGTCTTTTATATCACAGGTGAACAGGCGGGAGGCGCAGAAATATTACATTAACCATATATCCTGTCTGCTTTTCTAACCTGTAATGAAAAACGAGTAGGGTGCAGCGATCAGGATCGGGAAAGATCGGATCTCGATCAGTGATCGAGCAAATTTCACAATCGCGATCGGCTGGAAAATGATTAGAAATCGGATTTTTAAATCTCAAGATCGGCTCAACCCTAAAAGTGACTTTTCCCATAGAGAAGCATTGACTAGGGTTGAGAGATCAGGATTGGCTGGAAAATGATCGGATTTTAAAATCGATCCTGAAATCTCAAGATTGGCTCAAACCTAAAAACGAGTCCTGAGGGGCCCCATTGACTATAATGGGGTCATTTAGTTTTTAACATTTCTTGACTAATCTTTTTGTTCAGAGTTTCTGCCAAATCCTGCAAATGTGAACATAATCCTATTTGTATCTTGGTTCCCCCCCGGGAGGAGGGGGCGGAGCGGAGGGGTGGAGCGGACAGGGTGGAGTTAGCAGGCAGAGAGCAGGCAGGGAGAGGACCTGCTCTCTGCCTGAGCATGAGGGGAGGCCGGTGGAGCAGCGCTGCGTCCACAGGGCCTCCCCAATCCACGGCTCGCTTCCCATGCCGGGCTGTCGAGAAAGTCAAGCTAAGCCAGTTCGGGACAGCTTGTCCTGGACTGGCTTGGGTCAGCAAAAATGCCCCCCCCCCCCCGGGGGCCAGGCATAGCGCCGCCTGAAGCGGTCGCTTCAGGTCGCCTCATGGGAGGTGTGGCGCTGCCTTAGTTGTGTGACCAATCGGGAGCTCCCTAAAATCTTCAGTCAGTATAAGTCTCTCCCCCAAGGAGCTGATAATAATTTCACATTCACTGGTTGTCTAGAGAAGTTATAGGGTTTAATATAAACTCCCTGGTGGTCTAAGGCACTAACCGGGTACATTTTATATTCCCTGGTGGTTTCGAGTACTTAAAGGGCTCACGGTAAACTGCCTGGTGGTCTAGGGTGAATTTTATACTCCCTTCTGGTTCTTAAAGGGCTCATTGTGAATTCTACTGTGGACAAAGGCAGTAAAGGGGTAAATGTTATATTCCCTGGTGGTCTAGGGTACTTTATAGGCTCAATGTTACGTCTTTGGTGGTCCCAAGTAGTAAAGAGGGGATTTTATATTCCCTGATGGACTAGTGTACTTAAAGGTCTCAGGAACAGTGGGCGTATGGGGAGCCTCTGTGCAAAGAAAGACTGGGAAGGGGCTGTAGATTATACAAAACTGTGGCCCCTCCATTCTCAGGATTGATGGTAGTTTCAGAGGTTGGACCCCCATTAAGGGATGGCATATCTCAGAGCTATGCTATGACTTCATGAGATAGAAATACCCCAATTCATATAATACTTCCCTATACAATCTATATCATACAACCTTATAGTACACAAATAACATGGTTTCCAAATAATGACCTGTTAAAAAAACCTACATAATACTGCCATATAGGCCACATAATACTAACACATAAGTGATTTCCTTCGTAAGACCACCATACTTTGCTAAATAATACTGGGTACTAGAGATGATCAAAACCCGTCAATTATCCAAAAAGGTTTGAAACTTTTAATGTTCACCACCCACGAATCACTGTTGTACTCTTGTAATAATTGAAGGCCCTGGAGTGGAGCTGATATAGATAAACACTGATACTTACCTTACTTTACTTCTCCTGGCCTCGGTGGTTGCTCTCTTGGTCATCTTTTGGCCTCCTGGATAGGGTTAAGCGATCGGGAAGATTGAGTAAATTTCACGATCACGTTTCGATCCCGCCTAAAAAAGATTAGGAACGGAATTTGGATCCTGATCGCTCAACTTACCTGCAAAGATCCGCTGCCGCTCCCTGTTCTTCTCGGTCCTCTCTTCTCTCTTTCATATGTCTTCAGAGCGCCGTGCACGCCCCCGCCTCCCTAGGCTAGTGTTACAGACTTAAGAAGAAGGCAGGGCTTGTGGTTTAGGAGAGTGTGGGCCGGGTACTGGGAGGGGAGATGTGAGTGATGCACTCACGTCTCCCTGCCCTGAAACCACCCACACTCTCCTAAGCCACAACAAGCCCTGCCTATTCCCATCATCTCCAACACAAGCCTAGGGAGGTGGGGGCACGCATGGCGCTCTGCAGGCATGTGAATGAAAGAGGAGAGGACCGAGAAGAACAGGGAGCGACAGCGGTTCTATGCAGGTCACCGTACAGCAGGGGGGAAATAAGGAGCCGGCGGATTTTTTGATCACTACACAGTGTGGAGTCCAAAAATTGAAGCCTTCAATTTTTGGACTCCACGCTGTGTAGTGAATAGGATCATTTTTAAAATCTGATCTTTGACCATTAAAAAAATCCCATTGACTTTGACATTAGAATCGAAATTGGGATTGGGATCGGGTTCAAATGGAAAATGATCGGAAATCGGATTTTAAAAACGATCCTGAAATCTCAAGATCGGCTCAACCCTAATCCTGGGTGACGTCTAGGCCTAAGGAAGGCTTTAGCAGTCACTTTAGCTGCATCCTGAACTTGAGTTAAAGTGCCAAAATATTGACACTCCCCTTGTGGCCCTGGAGACCTAATAACAGGCATCGATGGACCAGGACATGACCTGGAGGTTGGGAGATGACTGAAGAGTCCTCCGAAAGAACTCTGGTTGCTGTGAAGGAGTCCAGGAGACATGAGGAAAGGTGAGTATCAGTGTTTATTATGTACCTCACTGGGGCCTCTACTTATTATACTCCGTGTTCTAAAGACGTCCTGGAACAAGTTGAGTCAAAAAGTGGAAGACTTGCCAATATATGTGAAATGAATCTCAAGGTTTCGCCCATTTCTATTGGGTACTTTTAATTTGTTCAAGGAAGGGGGAGACCCCAAGGACTACTGTACCTCCAAACCACCCACTCCACCCCCACCTCCCTTCCCCACCCCCAACCACCCTCTTTGCTTTGGCCATGCCAAATGTATATTTGGTCATGCCAATAAAGCCTTTGACTTGACTTGACTTGTTCTTAGGGGGTTGTCCTGAAAGCCCCTACAAAATAGAGGTCTTGGGCAACTACCTAGTGCACCCTCCAACGTCTATGATGCAACTTCACTTGAGGACATCTTGTTGCATCACGTCCTTGAGTCCCCTCCCCATCCTTGACCATACCAAGACGTTGCATGTCCTTTGGAAAGGTCTTAGTCAACTGCCTCATACGTCCTCCAACGTCTATGATGCAACTTCACTTGAGAAGGACATCTTGTTGCATCACGTTCTTGCATCCCCACCTCATCCTTGACCATTCCAAGACGTTGTATGTCCTTTGGAAGGGTCTTGGACAACTGCCTCATGCGTCCTCCAATGTCTATGATGCAACTTCACTTGAGAAGAACATCTTGTTGCATAACGTCCTCTTGACCCCACCCCATCCTTGACCATACCAAGACGTTGTATGTCCTTTGGAAGGGTCTTAGGCAACTGTGTCAAGCGCCCTCCAATGTCTATGATGCAACTTCACTTGAGAAGGACATCTTATTGCATCACGTCCTTGAGTCCCCACCCCATCCTTGACCGTACCAAGACGTTGTATGTCCTTTGGAATGGTCGTAGGCAACTGCGTCATGCGTCCTCCAATATCTATGATGCAACTTCACTTGAGAAGGACATCTTATTGCATCACGTCCTCTTGACCCCACCCCATCCTTGACCATACCAAGACATTGTATGTCCTTTGGAAGGGTCTTGGACAACTGCCTCATGCGTCCTCCAATGTCTATGATGCCACTTCACTTGAGAAGGACATCTTGTTGCATCACGTCCTTGTGTCCCCACCTCATCCTTGACCATATCAAGACATTGTATATCCTTCGTACCAATCTCAATACAAAGAACCCCCAACGCGTTTCGTCTACTAGCCGCCTAATCTCCTACAACTCTATGGGAATCTTTTTGCTTCTGCAGTCGGGAAGAGGTTAACCTTGTGCTGATGTGATGTGAGAGCCTCGGCTGTGCCAATAATACGGTTAATGGTGATAGACTTGCCACTGGCTCTTTTTTTCCCACATGTTTTGTGACATCTCATTAATACAACCCCATTTTTCAGCGCAGGATTACAGTGTACTTGCTGAGAAGGCAATATCATTACAGCTTGTGGTGACCCCGGGAGAAGTCACTATATCAATCAGCAAAATGGATGCCTGACGCCCTCGAAGAAGCCGCTTTCCTTTTTTTCTCCGGACTATTGCTGATCTCTAGAGGTCCCTAATGACTCGCTGTATACATTACATAGGCCATATACATAATTATTAGCTAATAATGGCAGCCTGCAGAATATCATCTTGTCTGGAGGAAGGGGAGCGACTGCAAGCGAAAATAGTGATGGGGCGAATAGTGGAGGATGTAGGAAAACCGCAGGGTGAACCAGGGCCAGCGGTAAGATGTGGCTGTCTCAATGGCGTAAGGGAAATGGGAAGATTGTGATTGATTCTTATAAGTCACAACTACTATTTCCAAAATTGTAGACAGGACTGGACTCTCTTAGAAGAACCATCACCAACTCTAGTGGTAATAAGGCCGTGTTCAGACAGAGCAGAGATGTCAAGGATTTGTGTTGTGGGATTCTGCGCTATAAACCCGCAATGTTTTATAACGCAATAAATAAGAGAGATCACTGAGTAATATAAAAAAACTCATCATGACGAGCCAGAACTGACGGAGTCCCATAAAAATATATAAGACATTATTTATGTAGAATATCGCACTAATGTGACATAACAGAATATACTAATGGTAGAAAGGTACCGAATATATCTATACTGTGACATCACTGTGTGTATTATCCTGTACTGTGACATCACTGTGTGTATTATCCTGTACTGTGACATCACTGTGTGTATTATCCCTGTACTGTGACATCACTGTGTGTATTATCCTGTACTGTGACATCACTGTGTGTATTATCCCTGTACTGTGACATCACTGTGTGTATTATCTCTGTACTGTGACATCACTGCGTGTATTATCCTGTACTGTGACATCACTGTGTGTATTATCTCTGTACTGTGACATCACTGTGTGTATTATCTCTGTACTGTGACATCACTGTGTGTATTATCCTGTACTGTGACATCACTGTGTGTATTATCCCTGTACTGTGACATCACTGTGTGTATTATCTGTACTGTGACATCACTGTGTGCATTATCCCTGTACTGTGACATCACTGTGTGTATTATCCCTGTACTGTGACATCACTGTGTGTATTATCCTGTACTGTGACATCACTGTGTGTATTATCTCTGTACTGTGACATCACTGTGTGTATTATCCCTGTACTGTGACATCACTGTGTGTATTATCTCTGTACTGTGACATCACTGTGTGTATTATCCTGTACTGTGACATCACTGTGTGTATCATCCTGTACTGTGACATCACTGTGTGTATTATCTCTGTACTGTGACATCACTGTGTGTATTATCCTGTACTGTGACATCACTGTGTGTATTATCTCTGTACTGTGACATCACTGTGTGTATTATCCTGTACTGTGACATCACTGTGTGTATTATCCCTGTACTGTGACATCACTGTGTGTATTATCTCTGTACTGTGACATCACTGTGTGTATTATCTCTGTACTGTGACATCACTGTGTGTATTATCCTGTACTGTGACATCACTGTGTGTATTATCCTGTACTGTGACATCACTGTATGTATTATCTCTGTACTGTGACATCACTGTGTGTATCATCCTGTACTATGACATCACTGTATGTATTATCTCTGTACTGTGACATCACTGTGTGTATCATCCTGTACTATGACATCACTGTGTGTATTATCCTGTACTGTGACATCACTGTGTGTATTATCCCTGTACTGTGACATCACTGTGTGTATTATCCTGTACTGTGACATCACTGTGTGTATTATCCCTGTACTGTGACATCACTGTGTGTATTATCCCTGTACTGTGACATCACTGTGTGTATTATCCTGTACTGTGACATCACTGTGTGTATTATCTCTGTACTGTGACATCACTGTGTGTATTATCTCTGTACTGTGACATCACTGTGTGTATTATCCCTGTACTGTGACATCACTGTGTGTATTATCCCTGTACTGTGACATCACTGTGTGTATTATCCTGTACTGTGACATCACTGTGTGTATTATCTCTGTACTGTGACATCACTGTGTGTATTATCCTGTACTGTGACATCACTGTGTGTATTATCTCTGTACTGTGACATCACTGTGTGTATTATCCTGTACTGTGACATCACTGTGTGTATTATCCCTGTACTGTGACATCACTGTGTGTATTATCTCTGTACTGTGACATCACTGTGTGTATTATCCTGTACTGTGACATCACTGTGTGTATTATCTCTGTACTTTGACATCACTGTGTGTATTATCCTGTACTGTGACATCACTGTGTGTATTATCTCTGTACTGTGACATCACTGTGTGTATTATCTCTGTACTGTGACATCACTGTGTGTATTATCCCTGTACTGTGACATCACTGTGTGTATTATCTCTGTACTGTGACATCACTGTGTGTATTATCCTGTACTGTGACATCACTGTGTGTATTATCCCTGTACTGTGACATCACTGTGTGTATTATCCCTGTACTGTGACATCACTGTGTGTATTATCTCTGTACTGTGACATCACTGTGTGTATTATCCTGTACTGTGACATCACTGTGTGTATTATCCTGTACTGTGACATCACTGTGTGTATTATCCCTGTACTGTGACATCACTGTGTGTATTATCTCTGTACTGTGACATCACTGTGTGTATTATCCTGTACTGTGACATCACTGTGTGTATCATCCTGTACTGTGACATCACTGTGTGTATTATCTCTGTACTGTGACATCACTGTGTGTATTATCCCTGTACTGTGACATCACTGTGTGTATTATCCCTGTACTGTGACATCACTGTATGTATTATCTCTGTACTGTGACATCACTGTGTGTATCATCCTGTACTATGACATCACTGTGTGTATTATCCTGTACTGTGACATCACTGTGTGTATTATCCCTGTACTGTGACATCACTGTGTGTATTATCCTGTACTGTGACATCACTGTGTGTATTATCCCTGTACTGTGACATCACTGTGTGTATTATCCCTGTACTGTGACATCACTGTGTGTATTATCCTGAACTGTGACATCACTGTGTGTATTATCTCTGTACTGTGACATCACTGTGTGTATTATCTCTGTACTGTGACATCACTGTGTGTATTATCCTGTACTGTGACATCACTGTGTATATTATCTCTGTACTTTGACATCACTGTGTGTATTATCCTGTACTGTGACATCACTGTGTGTATTATCTCTGTACTGTGACATCACTGTGTGTATTATCTCTGTACTGTGACATCACTGTGTGTATTATCCCTGTACTGTGACATCACTGTGTGTATTATCTCTGTACTGTGACATCACTGTGTGTATTATCCTGTACTGTGACATCACTGTGTGTATTATCCCTGCACTGTGACATCACTGTGTGTATTATCCCTGTACTGTGGCATCACTGTGTGTATTATCTCTGTACTGTGACATCACTGTGTGTATCATCCTATACTGTGACATCACTGTGTGTATTATCCTGTACTGTGACATCACTGTGTGTATTATCCCTGTACTGTGACATCACTGTGTGTATTATCCCTGTACTGTGACATCACTGTGTGTATTATCCCTGTACTGTGACATCACTGTGTGTATTATCCTGTACTGTGACATCACTGTGTGTATTATCTCTGTACTGTGACATCACTGTGTGTATTATCCCTGTACTGTGACATCACTGTGTGTATTATCCTGTACTGTGACATCACTGTGTGTATTATCTCTGTACTGTGACATCACTGTGTGTATTATCTCTGTACTGTGACATCACTGTGTGTATTATCTCTGTACTGTGACATCACTGTGTGTATTATCCTGTACTGTGACATCACTGTGTGTATTATCTCTGTACTGTGACATAACTGTGTGTATTATCCCTGTACTGTGACATCACTGTGTGTATTATCCTGTACTGTGACATCACTGTGTGTATTATACTGTACTGTGACATCACTGTGTGTATTATCTCTGTACTGTGACATCACTGTGTGTATTATCCTGTACTGTGACATCACTGTGTGTATTATCCTGTACTGTGACATCACTGTGTGTATTATCCCTGTACTGTGACATCACTGTGTGTATTATCCCTGTACTGTGACATCACTGTGTGTATTATCTCTGTACTGTGACATCACTGTGTGTATTATCCCTGTACTGTGACATCACTGTGTGTATTATCCCTGTACTGTGACATCACTGTGTGTATTATCCCTGTACTGTGACATCACTGTGTGTATTATCTCTGTACTGTGACATCACTGTGTGTATTATCTCTGTACTGTGACATCACTGTGTGTATTATCTCTGTACTGTGACATCACTGTGTGTATTATCTCTGTACTGTGACATCACTGTGTGTATTATCCTGTACTGTGACATCACTGTGTGTATTATCTCTGTACTGTGACATCACTGTGTGTATTATCCTGTACTGTGACATCACTGTGTGTATTATCTCTGTACTGTGACATCACTGTGTGTATCATCTCTGTACTGTGACATCACTGTGTGTATTATCCCTGTACTGTGACATCACTGTGTGTATTATCTCTGTACTGTGACATCACTGTGTGTATTATCCTGTACTGTGACATCACTGTGTGTATTATCTCTGTACTGTGACATCACTGTGTGTATTATCCTGTACTGTGACATCACTGTGTGTATTATCTCTGTACTGTGACATCACTGTGTGTATTATCCCTGTACTGTGACATCACTGTGTGTATTATCTCTGTACTGTGACATCACTGTGTGTATTATCTCTGTACTGTGACATCACTGTGTGTATTATCCCTGTACTGTGACATCACTGTGTGTATTATCTCTGTACTGTGACATCACTGTGTGTATTATCTCTGTACTGTGACATCACTGTGTGTATTATCCTGTACTGTGACATCACTGTGTGTATTATCTCTGTACTGTGACATCACTGTGTGTATTATCTCTGTACTGTGACATCACTGTGTGTATTATCTCTGTACTGTGACATCACTGTGTGTATTATCCCTGTACTGTGACATCACTGTGTGTATTATCTCTGTACTGTGACATCACTGTGTGTATTATCCTGTACTGTGACATCACTGTGTGTATTATCCCTGTACTGTGACATCACTGTGTGTATTATCTCTGTACTGTGACATCACTGTGTGTATTATCTCTGTACTGTGACATCACTGTGTGTATTATCTCTGTACTGTGACATCACTGTGTATATTAACTCTGTACTGTGACATCACTGTGTGTATTATCCCTGTACTGTGACATCACTGTGCATATTATCTCTGTACTGTGACATCACTGTGTGTATTATCCCTGTACCGTGACATCACTGTGTGTATTATCTCTGTACTGTGACATCACTGTGTGTATTATCTCTGTACTGTGACATCACTGTGTGTATTATCCTGTACTGTGACATCACTGTGTATTATCCCTGTACAGTGACATCACTGTGCATATTATCTCTGTACTGTGACATCACTGTGTGTATTATCCCTGTACTGTGACATCACTGTGTGTATTATCTCTGTACTGTGTCATCACTGTGTGTATTATCTCTGTACTGTGACATCACTGTGTGTATTATCCTGTACTGTGACATCACTGTGTATTATCCCTGTACTGTGACATCACTGTGTGTATTATCTCTGTACTGTGACATCACTGTGTGTATTATCTCTGTACTGTGACATCACTGTGTGTATTATCCTGTACTGTGACATCACTGTGTGTATTATCCTGTACTGTGACATCACTGTGTGTATTATCCCTGTACTGTGACATCACTGTGTGTATTATCTGTACTGTGACATCACTGTGTGTATTATCCTGTACTGTGACATCACTGTGTGTATTATCCCTGTACTGTGACATCACTGTATTATTTCTGTACTGTGACATCACTGTGTGTATTATCTCTGTACTGTGACATCACTGTGTGTATTATCCTGTACTGTGACATCACTGTGTGTATCATCCTGTACTGTGACATCACTGTGTGTATTATCCCTGTACTGTGACATCACTGTGTGTATTATCTCTGTACTGTGACATCACTGTGTGTATTATCTCTGTACTGTGACATCACTGTGTGTATTATCTCTGTACTGTGACATCACTGTGTGTATTATCTCTGTACTGTGACATCACTGTGTGTATTATCTTTGTACTGTGACATCACTGTGTGTATTATCCCTGTACTGTGACATCACTGTGTGTATTATCCTGTACTGTGACATCACTGTGTGTATTATCTCTGTACTGTGACATCACTGTGTGTATTATCCCTGTACTGTGACATCACTGTGTGTATCATCCTATACTGTGACATCACTGTGTGTATTATCCTGTACTGTGACATCACTGTGTGTATTATCCCTGTACTGTGACATCACTGTGTGTATTATCCCTGTACTGTGACATCACTGTGTGTATTATCCCTGTACTGTGGCATCACTGTGTGTATTATCTCTGTACTGTGACATCACTGTGTGTATCATCCTATACTGTGACATCACTGTGTGTATTATCCTGTACTGTGACATCACTGTGTGTATTATCCCTGTACTGTGACATCACTGTGTGTATTATCCCTGTACTGTGACATCACTGTGTGTATTATCCCTGTACTGTGACATCACTGTGTGTATTATCCTGTACTGTGACATCACTGTGTGTATTATCTCTGTACTGTGACATCACTGTGTGTATTATCCCTGTACTGTGACATCACTGTGTGTATTATCCTGTACTGTGACATCACTGTGTGTATTATCCCTGTACTGTGACATCACTGTGTGTATTATCCTGTGCTGTGACATCACTGTGTGTATTATCTCTGTACTGTGACATCACTGTGTGTATTATCCTGTACTGTGACATCACTGTGTGTATCATCCTGTACTGTGACATCACTGTGTGTATTATCTCTGTACTGTGACATCACTGTGTGTATTATCCCTGTACTGTGACATCACTGTGTGTATTATCCCTGTACTGTGACATCACTGTGTGTATTATCTCTGTACTGTGACATCACTGTGTGTATTATCTCTGTACTGTGACATCACTGTGTGTATTATCCCTGTACTGTGACATCACTGTGTGTATCATCCTGTACTGTGACATCACTGTGTGTATTATCCTGTACTGTGACATCACTGTGTGTATTATCCCTGTACTGTGACATCACTGTGTGTATTATCCTGTACTGTGACATCACTGTGTGTATTATCCCTGTACTGTGACATCACTGTGTGTATTATCCTGTAATGTGACATCACTGTGTGTATTATCCTGTACTGTGACATCACTGTGTGTATTATCCCTGTACTGTGACATCACTGTGTGTATTATCCCTGTACTGTGACATCACTGTGTGTATTATCCTGTACTGTGACATCACTGTGTGTATTATCTCTGTACTGTGACATCACTGTGTGTATTATCTCTGTACTATGACATCACTGTGTGTATTATCCTGTACTGTGACATCACTGTGTGTATTATCCTGTACTGTGACATCACTGTGTGTATTATCCCTGTACTGTGACATCACTGTGTGTATTATCCTGTACTGTGACATCACTGTGTGTATTATCCCTGTACTGTGACATCACTGTGTGTATTATCCTGTACTGTGACATCACTGTGTGTATTATCCTGTACTGTGACATCACTGTGTGTATTATCCCTGTACTGTGACATCACTGTGTGTATTATCCTGTACTGTGACATCACTGTGTGTATTATCCCTGTACTGTGACATCACTGTGTGTATTATCCCTGTACTGTGACATCACTGTGTGTATTGTCCTGTACTGTGACATCACTGTGTGTATTATCTCTGTACTGTGACATCACTGTGTGTATTATCTCTGTACTGTGACATCACTGTGTGTATTATCTCTGTACTGTGACATCACTGTGTGTATTATCCTGTACTGTGACATCACTGTGTGTATTATCTCTGTACTGTGACATAACTGTGTGTATTATCTCTGTACTGTGACATCACTGTGTGTATTATCCTGTACTGTGACATCACTGTGTGTATTATCCTGTACTGTGACATCACTGTGTGTATTATCCTGTACTGTGACATCACTGTGTGTATTATCTCTGTACTGTGACATCACTGTGTGTATTATCCCTGTACTGTGACATCACTGTGTGTATTATCCCTGTACTGTGACATCACTGTGTGTATTATCTCTGTACTGTGACATCACTGTGTGTATTATCTCTGTACTGTGACATCACTGTGTGTATTATCCTGTACTGTGACATCACTGTGTGTATTATCTCTGTACTGTGACATCACTGTGTGTATTATCCCTGTACTGTGACATCACTGTGTGTATTATCTCTGTACTGTGACATCACTGTGTGTATTATCTCTGTACTGTGACATCACTGTGTGTATTATCTCTGTACTGTGACATCACTGTGTGTAATATCCCTGTACTGTGACATCACTGTGTGTATTATCCCTGTACTGTGACATCACTGTGTGTATTATCCTGTACTGTGACATCACTGTGTGTATTATCTCTGTACTGTGACATCACTGTGTGTATTATCCTGTACTGTGACATCACTGTGTGTATTATCCTGTACTGTGACATCACTGTGTGTATTATCTCTGTACTGTGACATCACTGTGTGTATTATCTCTGTACTGTGACATCACTGTGTGTATTATCTCTGTACTATGACATCACTGTGTGTATTATCTCTGTACTGTGACATCACTGTGTGTATTATCTCTGTACTGTGACATCACTGCGTGTATTATCCCTGTACTTTGACATCACTATGTGTATTATCCTGTACTGTGACATCACTGTGTGTATATACTGTGTACTGTGACATCACTGTGTGTATTATCTCTGTACTGTGACATCACTGTGTGTATTATCCTGTACTGTGACATCACTGTGTGTATTATCCTGTACTGTGACATCACTGTGTGTATTATCCCTGTACTGTGACATCACTGTGTGTATTATCCTGTACTGTGACATCACTGTGTGTATTATCCCTGTACTGTGACATCACTGTGTGTATTATCCTGTACTGTGACATCACTGTGTGTATTATCCCTGTACTGTGACATCACTGTGTGTATTATCTCTTTACTGTGACATCACTGTGTGTATTATTCCTGTACTGTGACATCACTGTGTGTATTATCCTGTACTGTGACATCACTGTGTGTATTATCCCTGTACTGTGACATCACTGTGTGTATTATCTCTGTACTGTGACATCACTGTGTGTATTATCCCTGTACTGTGACATCACTGTGTGTATTATCCCTGTACTGTGACATCACTGTGTGTATTATCTCTGTACTGTGACATCACTGTGTGTATTATCCCTGTACTGTGACATCACTGTGTGTATTATCTCTGTACTGTGACATCACTGTGTGTATTATCCTGTACTGTGACATCACTGTGTGTATTATCTCTGTACTGTGACATAACTGTGTGTATTATCTCTGTACTGTGACATCACTGTGTGTATTATCCTGTACTGTGACATCACTGTGTGTATTATCTCTGTACTGTGACATCACTGTGTGTATTATCCTGTACTGTGACATCACTGTGTGTATTATCTCTGTACTGTGACATCACTGTGTGTATTATCCCTGTACTGTGACATCACTGTGTGTATTATCCTGTACTGTGACATCACTGTGTGTATTATCCTGTACTGTGACATCACTGTGTGTATTATCCCTGTACTGTGACATCACTGTGTGTATTATCCCTGTACTGTGACATCACTGTGTGTATTATCTCTGTACTGTGACATCACTGTGTGTATTATCTCTGTACTGTGACATCACTGTGTGTATTATCCTGTACTGTGACATCACTGTGTGTATTATCTCTGTACTGTGACATCACTGTGTGTATTATCCCTGTACTGTGACATCACTGTGTGTATTATCTCTGTACTGTGACATCACTGTGTGTATTATCTCTGTACTGTGACATCACTGTGTGTATTATCTCTGTACTGTGACATCACTGTGTGTATTATCCCTGTACTGTGACATCACTGTGTGTATTATCCCTGTACTGTGACATCACTGTGTGTATTATCCTGTACTGTGACATCACTGTGTGTATTATCTCTGTACTGTGACATCACTGTGTGTATTATCCTGTACTGTGACATCACTGTGTGTATTATCCTGTACTGTGACATCACTGTGTGTATTATCTCTGTACTGTGACATCACTGTGTGTATTATCTCTGTACTGTGACATCACTGTGTGTATTATCTCTGTACTGTGACATCACTGTGTGTATTATCCTGTACTATGACATCACTGTGTGTATTATCTCTGTACTGTGACATCACTGTGTGTATTATCTCTGTACTGTGACATCACTGCGTGTATTATCCCTGTACTTTGACATCACTATGTGTATTATCCTGTACTGTGACATCACTGTGTGTATATACTGTGTACTGTGACATCACTGTGTGTATTATCTCTGTACTGTGACATCACTGTGTGTATTATCCTGTACTGTGACATCACTGTGTGTATTATCCTGTACTGTGACATCACTGTGTGTATTATCCCTGTACTGTGACATCACTGTGTGTATTATCCTGTACTGTGACATCACTGTGTGTATTATCCCTGTACTGTGACATCACTGTGTGTATTATCCTGTACTGTGACATCACTGTGTGTATTATCCCTGTACTGTGACATCACTGTGTGTATTATCTCTTTACTGTGACATCACTGTGTGTATTATTCCTGTACTGTGACATCACTGTGTGTATTATCCTGTACTGTGACATCACTGTGTGTATTATCCCTGTACTGTGACATCACTGTGTGTATTATCTCTGTACTGTGACATCACTGTGTGTATTATCCCTGTACTGTGACATCACTGTGTGTATTATCCCTGTACTGTGACATCACTGTGTGTATTATCTCTGTACTGTGACATCACTGTGTGTATTATCCCTGTACTGTGACATCACTGTGTGTATTATCTCTGTACTGTGACATCACTGTGTGTATTCTCCCTGTACTGTGACATCACTGTGTGTATTCTCCCTGTACTGTGACATCACTGTGTGTATTCTCCCTGTACTGTGACATCACTGCTCTCCATTACTTATTATGCCTTTGATTAGTATATTCTGTAAAATAGATTATTCTCAGTTGCGAATTGTTGCAAATTTGTCTACATGTGCGCTGGAAAATCTCTATTACGTGTGGACCCTACAACACCAGCCCACATTGAAATCATATTTAACCTGTAAATTTGTGAAGGTTAGAAAATGGCCATGTTATAGGTCAATATGATCTGTTCCTTTAAGATACAAATGAGCCTACAGTATATCCACGGAGAGCAATTAAAAGAAAAGGAAAAAAAAAAAAACCATCAGCCACACTGGCTCCTATTTGTAACAGAAAACCACACATGATGCTGTCTTAGCCTGCAATTAAAGGTAAATAGGTTTACACAAGCCAAGATGATGGCTTCTCCTTAAGCTGTTGCTATTTGGTTCTATGGAACATGAAACCCGCAGTTCTGATTGAACCCATTGGAACAGGCTCTAAATGCAGCTCTTAAGTATTAAATTACAGCACCGTTTCCAGGTGAGCAATCAATGTAACAAAAAAAGAAAAAAAAAAATTACAAGACGAACGTAGATTGAGAAAAACACAAGTATTCAATCAAGTTCAGTTTGCAAGACACTACCAGGAGAAGATCATGGAGGTCTACCAAGCTATGATCACAACCTCTCATCTCTCCAATCAAAAGAAAAAGCTAAATTGTCAACGAGGAGTCAATAGTCTGGAACAAAAATGACGTAGCCGAGTTGCAAATAAGTCAAAAATAGATGGAAAATAATTCAAGTGTTCAGCGGAGTTCAGTTCTATAAAATGCTACCAGCGGGAGAAGATCGTGGCGGTCTACCGGGCTACGATAACTACCTCTCATTTCTCAAATCATAGTCAAATAACAGTTGATAGTCATTATTTGTACAAAAATTCTGTCTTACTTACAAATCAGTCAAAAATAGGTGGAAAAAAATTCAAGAATTCAATAAAATTCAGTTTATAAGGAGAAGATTGTGGGCTATGGTCACTACCTACTATCTCTCAAACCAAGAATCTCTCATGAGTAGATCATGGGTAGGACCACTGTGTCCCATCTCTCATATCATTGTCCAGAAGTAGACAGTAAGCTTGACTCGAAGACAGATTCTAAGTGAAAGTGGCAAATAAGTCAAAAATAGCTGAAAAACAAGTCAAGTATTCAGTGAAGGTTATGAGGAGAACATCATGGAGGACCACTAGGCTATGGTCACTATCTACCATGTCTCAAATTATTGCTGAGAAGTAGTCAATAGCCATTATTGGAACCAAAAATTTCCACCTTACTTGTACATTAGTTAAATGTAAATGGAGAAAAATCTTAAATAGTCAATCAAGTTTAGTTTTGAAGAAGATACCAGGAGAAGACCATGGAGGTCTACCAAGCCGAGACCACAACTTCGTATCTCTCAATTGTCGTCTTCGATTGCAATTATAGTAACACAAATTCTGCACCTTGTTTGCACCAGTTAAAAAAAAATAAAGTTCGGGTTACAAGATGCCACCGGGAGGAGAAGATCGTGGAGGTCTACTGGGCTATGCTCATTATGTCCTGGCTCTCAAACCATTGTCCAGAAGTGAGAAGATTCTAAGTCCTACTTGCAAACAGATCAAAAATAGATTGGAAAAAATTTAAGTATTCCATAATGTTATGTTTAGAAGATGTTCCAAGGAGAAGATTATGGGGTCTACTGGGCGATGGAAATATCTTATTGTTGAGAAGTGGTCAATAACCATTAATGGAACACAAATTCTAATTCTCATTTGCAAATAAATTTGGGTGGGAAAATGTTATTCAATGAGGTTTGGTTTATAAGAATCTACCACGGGAAAGTCATGGAGAAAGTCTTAGAAATTTGTGGACATCTACTTGGCTATGATCACTACTTCTCATCTCAAAGGAGGTCAATAGCCATCATTGGATCACACTTTTTTCATATAAATGAAGATAGATGGGAAAAAAAAAAATCAAGTGTTCATTGAAGTTCAGATTATAGGACACCAGCCAGAGGAGAAGATCATTAAGGTCCTGCTTGGCCATGGTCACTACCTACCATCACTAAAATCGTTTTTGAGAAGCAGGTTATTGGAACATTCTTGATATAAAAATTCTGCATGTTATTGGCAAAGAGGCCAAATGTCGATAGAGAAAAATTGAAAAATTCAATCAAATTTAGTTTGCAAGAAACTACTAGAACATCATGGACATCTTCCAGGCTACGATCGTGATGCCCCATCTCTTAAACCACTATCGAGAAGTGTCAATACCCATTATTGGAACACCGAATCTAAGTCTTGCTTGCAAACAAGTCAAAAATATATTGGGAAAAATTAAGGTAATCAGTGACGTTATTTTTAGTAGATGCTCCAAGGAGAAGATCCTGGAGCTCTACTGGGCCATGGTCACCATCTCTCATCTTTCGCATCATTGTCAAGAAGTGGTAAGTAACCATTATTGGAACCCAAGATCTAAATCTTATTTGCAAATTGGGTTGAGCCGATTTTGAGATTTCAGGATCGATTTTAAAATCTGATTTCCGATCCTTTTCCAACCGATCCAGATCGCGATTGTGAAATTGGTTCGATCGCCGATTGGAATCCGATCCCGATCCTCAACCCTAGTCAATGGGAAAAGTCACTTTTAGGGTTGAGCTGATCTTGAGATAACCTCCGACCTTGATCCCGCTGGAGAACATCGGGATCGGAATTCCGATCAAGATCATGAAATTTACTCGATCGCTGATTGGAATCCGATCTTTTCTCATCCCGATCCTCAACCCAAGTCAATGCTTCTCTATGGGAAAAGTCACTTTTAGGGTTGAGCTGATCTTGAGATAATCTCCAACCTTGATCCCGCTGGCAAAGATCGGGATAGGAATTCCGATCACGATCATGAAATTTACTCGATTGCCGATCGGAATCCAATCTTTTCCGATCTTTTGCAAATAAGTCAAATGTAGGCTGTGAAAAATTCAAATATTCAATCACATAAGACGCCACAAAGAAAGGATCTTGAAGGTCTACCGAACCACGATCACTATCACCCTCCTTGCAAATCATTGTTCTGAAGCGGTCAATAGCCATTATTGGAACACAGTTTGGCGACATTACTTGCAAATGGGTCAAGCATAGGTAGAAAAGAATTCAAGTCTTCAATCAAGTTCAGACTGCAAGACGCTTCAAGGCAAAGATCATGGAGGTTTACTGGTGTATGATCACTATCTCTCATCTTTCCAATCATTGTCAAGAAGTGGTCAATAGCCATTACTGGAGCACAGATCTGCAGTCCAACACTGGGTGAAGATACCGAGTAGGGTAGATGAATAGAACGACACTACAGAAACAGAAAGGGACGACGGAACGTTACACTTACCAACGATGTCACTCATCGGTGGTCAACAACCCTACTATCAGGTCATTACCAGGTGCTAATGAGGCTACACAACCCCGAGCTTCACATCCCCGGTGGTCATGGTTGGTAATGAGAAGTTCAGGACACAACGCTCATTCTCAAGGTCTTATTGATTTTTCACACGTAGGAATTAGTTGTCTCAGCTGATATAATAATATATAACACAGCAACATGGTTTGTAAGGTTCATAAAAACAACGTCCACTTTGTCCTGTTGTCTCACAATGCCGAGCCAGAAATAGGCAAAAGGCACTTCTTGTCCATTGGGTTTTCCCATCTTAAGAAATTCTCCGCCATTTTCTATCTCCTAAGACGTAGTATAAATAGATTATCTGCCTCGGTGAAGCTTTTGAAGGACCCTATGATCTATTTGGCTTGGCAGCAGCTGCCTGACGCTGGTCGTTCCTCATCCTCATCCTTGGCATAGGGAAGAGGGTCCAATAGCAATTTTCTTTTGGCTGAGTTCTCCTGTACCTGAGGCTGATACATTGGCCCCACTTATAGGAGGAATACAACCTCCTGGTGTATACCGCAGTGCTGATCCGGGTTCTCTAGGACCCAACGTCTCCTACAATTCCTAAACCTCGTTGGATCACATGACCACCGGGCCTTATAGGGGCTCCTAAATCTGTATACACAGTTCTCATTGAGTGATGAGAATAAACCAGAAGGCAGCCCCGTGATCTCCCCGGTCCTACAACTAGTAATGCAAGGACGTACAGGTATCTCCTTGCAAACCGCCCGGACATGTATAGTCAATGGGTGGTAGACAAGGGGTTAAAGTAAGGAGAACAGAAAAAGAATTTGACTTCGAAACCAGAATAATATTAGGTGTCATGGTGGGAAAAAAATTGTCATTGTATTTCTCTTGTTTTGAGTGCACACACCTGTCCTCATGTGCACATATGTGCCCACGCATGTGTCATGTGACTCCGCCATCCCATAAAGCATAGAATGTTTACAGAAACAGTCTCCAGAGTAACGACAGACAGATGACAAGGTCTATACTCCGCAACCTTTATACTGGTCACAAGGGAGAAAAAAATCCCATTAATGTGAGAACATCCGTCTACTCTGGATATGTTAATTACTGACAGACAGATCCTTAATAAGTAATGAGAAGAATCTAATGTGGAGGGAGCACGAACCCAGAAAGTCCAGGTGCAACCAACGGAGAGAAGAAGAAGGAGCAACGATAGTCACAGAATGATACATGATAAAGATAGGAAATATCAATGGTATATTCTAAATAGCATCCAATCAGCTACTATAATAGTGTTATCTATACACAATAATGTAACTACTATAATACTGCTCCTATGTACAAGAATATAACTACTATAATACTTCAAAGAAAATTCCTATTCGTGTCCTATTCTAACTAATACCCCTATAACATGTCACTTCCCGGTGTTGGTCTCTATGCTATCGGTTTCTCTCAGTTCGGTGTTAGACCTTGAAGAAGGATATAAGATCCGAAACGCGTCGTCTGACGCTAGCCTTTTTTGTCTTTTCCTGTGACTGCGTGTTTATATTTTATCCTGTGGACATGAAATAAAGCAAAGCTTTTTATTGGAGGAACTTTCGTTTCATTGCTGGATGATTTCTCGTACTATTTCTGGACTTCACTCCCAGCCAAGGGAGACAGGCATCCGGGCAAGTCCAAGGATATGCATTCAAATCGGATAACATACACTTGAAGATTTCTGCAGGAGAGCTGAGTATAATCCTTCCCTTTTTCCCTTTTCCAGTCTGTGATATAACTACTATAATACTACTCCTATGTACAAGAATATAACTACTATAATACTACATCCTATGTACAAGAATATAACTACTATAATACTACATCCTATGTACAAGAATATAACTACTATAATACTACCCCTATGTACAAGAATATAACTACTATAATACTACTCCTATGTACAAGAATATAACTACTATAATACTACTCCTATGTACAAGACTATAACTACTATAATACTGCTCCTATGTACAAGAATATAACTACTATAATACTACTCCTATGTACAAGAATATAACTACTATAATACTACTCCTATGTACAAGAATATAACTACTATAATACTGCTCCTATGTACAAGAATATAACTACTATAATACTACTCCTATGTACAAGAATATAACTACTATAATACTACTCCTATGTACAAGAATATAACTACTATAATACTGCTCCTATGTACAAGAATATAACTACTATAATACTACCTCCTATGTACAAGAATATAACTACTATAATACTGCTCCTATGTACAAGAATATAACTACTATAATACTGCCCCTATGTACAAGAATATAACTACTATAATACTGCTCCTATGTACAAGAATATAACTACTATAATACTGCTCCTATGTACAAGAATATAACTACTATAATACTACCTCCTATGTACAAGAATATAACTACTATAATACTGCTCCTATGTACAAGAATATAACTACTATAATACTACTACTATGTACAAGAATATAACTACTATAATACTGCTCCTATGTACAAGAATATAACTACTATAATACTACCTCCTATGTACAAGAATATAACTACTATAATACTGCTCCTATGTACAAGAATATAACTACTATAATACTACTCCTATGTACAAGAATATAACTACTATAATACTGCTCCTATGTACAAGAATATAACTACTATAATACTACCTCCTATGTACAAGAATATAACTACTATAATACTGCTCCTATGTACAAGAATATAACTACTATAATACTACCTCCTATGTACAAGAATATAACTACTATAATACTACTCCTATGTACAAGAATATAACTACTATAATACTACTCCTATGTACAAGAATATAACTACTATAATACTACTCCTATGTATAAGAATATAACTACTATAATACTACTCCTATGTACAAGAATATAACTACTATAATACTGCCCCTATGTACAAGAATATAACTACTATAATACTACTTCTATGTACAAGAATATAACTACTATAATACTGCTCCTATGTACAAGAATATAACTACTATAATACTGCTCCTATGTACAAGAATATAACTACTATAATACTGCTCCTATGTACAAGAATATAACTACTATAATACTACCTCCTATGTACAAGAATATAACTACTATAATACTGCTCCTATGTACAAGAATATAACTACTATAATACTACTACTATGTACAAGAATATAACTACTATAATACTGCTCCTATGTAAAAGAATATAACTACTATAATACTACTCCTATGTACAAGAATATAACTACTATAATACTACTCCTATGTACAAGAATATAACTACTATAATACTACTCCTATGTACAAGAATATAACTACTATAATACTGCTCCTATGTACAAGAATATAACTACTATAATACTACCTCCTATGTACAAGAATATAACTACTATAATACTACTCCTATGTACAAGAATATAACTACTATATTACTACTCCTATGTACAAGAATATAACTACTATAATACTACTCCTATGTACAAGAATATAACTACTATAATACTGCCTCCTATATACAAGAATATAACTACTATAATACTACTCCTATGTACAAGAATATAACTACTATAATACTGCCCCTATGTACAAGAATATAACTACTATAATACTGCTCCTATATACAAGAATATAACTACTATAATACTGCCTCCTATATACAAGAATATAACTACTATAATACTGCCCCTATGTACAAGAATATAACTACTATAATACTGCTCCTATGTACAAGAATATAACTACTATAGGTCGGTAACACACGGGGAGAGACACAGACGCACCACCATCCTCCCAGGCTGCATAGTATACTAACAAGGCTCTGCTACATAAACGTCACCTGCAGCAGACACCAGGAGCCACTGCAGCTACAGCCTAAGGGGGGAGGGGAACCTGGATGTACGGACTGATACTTCTCCACTCAGGACAACAGTAAACTTGCTATACTAGAGGGCCATAGCTGAAGGTCTGAGAACCCTTGCTCTGTCTGCACTATTGATGTGAGCCTCCCTCCCCCTCCCTTTACATCTGGCACACATAGACAGTGTCCCTTGGGACTAACTGACAACACTTCCACTGGTGAAGGGGTTAATGCAGTGTGTAAGGGAACTCTTCTGCTCTCTGAACCCCTTGCTCTACCTGCTGCCTGGCCTCCCTGCATTGCCTGAAGTGGAGACACCTCACCCCCCCTGCTGTTTTGGCTCCCATCCTGACACTTTCTGCTGGGACATTCTGCTAACTCTGTGAGTACTCCCTACTGTTTTTTGGACTTTCTTACCCTCTTCAGAGACCTTTCTAGCAGGGAATTTTTTTTTTTTTTTTTGTTGTTGTCGTGCACTGCAGTGGTGTGAAGGGAGTGCTGAGCCCCTACTCCACCATCAGGGGGGGCTCCTCACCTTCCTCCACTTGCTGTGTGTTCCACGTTCTGCAGTATATCCCCACGGAACTAGCACTGCTCCCACTGCTCCTTTTGCACCTCATGGGTACCAGGTTTGATTATGGAACTGTGTGACCGCCTCATGTAAGGCCTGGTGATACTGCGAGTGTACCTTCCTTACCTTCTATGGTCGCTTCTCATTGTGATATGTCCAGAAGACGTCCTAACACCTCTACTGCTCCTTCCCGCACGCCGAGTCGCTCTCTTACTCACTCACCGTCAATCTCTACCTTCCTGTCCCGATCTGGAACCTCGGCTACTGGGTCTGGCACTGATGACATGGCTCCTCCATCTCCTCCGCTTCGCCAATCGCAGCCACCTCCTTCACTGTCTGCCACCCTCCCTTGACATGACGTGCAATCCATGGATTCGGCCTCCCTGCCCTGCTCGGCAGCCCATATTGCCTCTGCGGACTTTCAGCTACTTCGGGACCTTATTCAAGCTCTGCCCACTAAACAGGACCTGGATGCTGTAGTTTCCCGAATGGAACAATCCCAGGCACAGGCCCTCGGTGCGATCCAGTCTGATGTGTCTCAACTTACTACTAGGGCTGACACTACTGATCAAACACTGTCCTCTTTGGAACAACGCCTGTCTGCAGTGGAGAGCAATCAAACCCACTCTGAGGCCCGCCTTCAACAAATTGCCTTGCTCCTGGATGACCAGGAGAACCGGGGTCGCAGAAATAATATTCGATTACGAGGAGTGCCAGAAAAAGGCCCTCAGGATGATCTGATCAGCCGTATTAATACCATTTTCAATATGGCGACTCAACGCCCGCTGGATGCTACCTTCATGATGGACCGTGTGCATAGAGTCCAACGTTCTGGCCCGCTTGACCCTGCTAATCCTAGAGACGTTCTGTGTAGACTACATTACTTCACGGACAAGGAACACATCCTGAGGTGTGCCTGGGATATGGGATCGGTGCCTTTTGAGAATGCCTCTGTCAAGCTCTACCCAGACGTCTCATCCCGCACATTGGCTATGCGCCGTGCCCTTCAGCCGGTGTTGACTCTGATTAAGGACTGTGGAGGTTCCTATAGGTGGGGTCATCCCTTCCATTTGATTGTTCGTGTTGGCTCGTCTTCGATTGTTGTCCGTTCCCCGGCGGACTTGCCTGATTTGTTTGCCTCCCTGGATGTGCGCCCTGTCTCAGTCCCGAACTGGCTTGCTCTGGATTCCTCCCGCCCTACTATTCCCAGGCGCGGCCGCGGTTCCAGGCGTTCTTCTTCGGCTGCTTCCAGAGAGAGACCTCGGCGAAACTCATCTCCACGACGTCTTCCAATACCGGATCCGCCTGGGTCTCCGCTCCGCCAACCAGATCTCTCAGCTCAGCTTCCCATTGAAGCATGAGCCCTCATGCCGCCGGTCTTTGATCTGCCCACAGGACAGTGTTAATATCCTTTTATGTTGAGTGGTCTTGGACTTGTTTCGCGGTTGGTGGACATTTTCACTATGTTTATTTTGTTCTGTGACTACTCTGTTCCTCTTGATCCTGTTCCTGCTGGGCTTTATAGATGGCCCTTGTTGTTGGTATTGCTGTGTTTTTATACAATGTTGTTATTTGGACCTTAGAGTCAGTTTGTAGCCCTGTGCTTCCTATCCCTTTACACTTTGTTGGGGGTGGGGGCATAGGGTCTTCCTTACCAGGTACACTCGTGGTGCTTGCGGGCCCACTTCTCCCCCCATCTTTTCTTACTCCCTCACTCCTTCCTGTCTGTTGTTGTGCCCCTGGCCCATTTGTCTAGGGGTAGTTAGATTTGTTGTACTCTTGGTTCTTTTTCCCTTTCCTTTCTCCCCCCCCCCCCTCATTCTTTACTGCTCTCCTTCCTCTACTCTGTTACTTTTCTCTCTTTTTTTTTTTTTTCTTTCCCTCCCCTTTACCCTCTTCAATTCTTCGCCCTCTCCCCTTCCTCCCCCCCCCCTTTTTTTTCTCCCTCTGCTCCTAGGGTGTGAGCTGGGAAAGCCCGTCTCCCTCCATGCCTCCGCTTGATCGCCTTTCCTCCATCGCCGTGGGCTCCCTCAATGTGAGAGGCCTTCATAGTCCAGAGAAGCGCTCCGTACTCTTCAATCTGCTCAAAGGTAAGCGCCTTCATGTTGTGTTTTTGCAGGAAACTCACCATTGCTCTACCAAGCCATACAAGTTGACCCCATGCTTGGTTTCCTCATGCATATCATAGCTCTTCTCCTGACCCGAAATCCAGAGGGACTAGTATCTTGATTTCTCGCTCCCTGCCTTGGGAACATTTGGAGACTCGCACTGATTCTGAGGGGAGACTTGTTATGGTCAAGGGTCGTATCTCCTCTCAGCTTTTTACTTTTGCCTCTTTGTATTTGCCTAACTCGGGACAGGGTCGTGCCCTTAGTTCTTACTTAGGGCTGTTGGACGGCTTTGTGGAGGGCTTCCTGGTGGCGGGGGGTGATCTTAATCTGGTCCTAGACCCTTCATTGGACTCTTCTGCTGGCGTCTCTTCTCACCCTTACTCGCTCATCAGGAGGATTAAGAGGGACCTTCATTCCCACCAGCTTGTGGACTCCTGGAGGTTACTCCACCCATTGGATAGGGATTACTCCTATTACTCTCCGGTCCATCACCGATACTCTCGTATCGACTACCTCTTTATCCGTCACCAACATCTCCACTCTTTGTTGGCTGCGGAAGTCGATAACATTACTTTCTCCGACCATGCTTTGGTTACTTTGTCTGTTTCCTTGTCCTCTCCTATTCCCTTCCAGCGTCAGTGGAAACTTAACGCATCACTTCTTGATGACGTAACCATCCTGGATGACATTAAGACCCGTTTGGGGGAATACTTTGAGAGGGAGGAATTGTCGGGGATTGCTCCTCCAATGGTGTGGGAGGCTCACAAATGTTTTATCCGGGGTATCCTGTTGCAACATGGTTCCCGCTTAAACAAGGAACGCCGGGCTTGTATTGAATCTCTGCTGCAGCGGATCCGCTCATTGGAACTTCTTCATAAACGCCAAATCACTCCTGATGTTTATTCCCAGCTTGCCAGCGCCCGAGAGGAATTGCGTACGCTCGTCACTGATAGGGTGAAGGGTACTCTAGCTAAATGCAGACGTCATTTTTATGAGTTTGGAAATAAGAGCGGGCGTTCACTAGCTAGGGCCCTTCGGGTTCAGCAGTCCTCCACCTACGTTCCATGCATCAATTCCGCCCAGGGTACTCGATTACACATGCCCCTTGATATTGCAGCTGCCTTTCGGGACTACTATGCCTCTTTGTATTCTGTAAACTCTGGCCCTTCTCCTCTCCCTGAAGCGGAGTTCCGAGATCGCATTCGTTCTTATCTCTCCTCCTCTGGTCTCCCGTCGTTGTCTCTAGAGGAATTGACGGCCTTGGAATCTCCTATTGTTGAAGAGGAAATTTCTTTAGCTATCTCCAGTATGGCAACGGGTAAGGCCCCAGGCCCAGACGGCCTTACCTTGGTATACTATAAGAAACTTGGCCCTGAACTCCGCCCCAGACTGTTGAAAGTTTTCAATTCTCTCACCGATGGCTCGGCCCTTTGTCGTGACTCCCTGTGTGCTCACATAGCGGTTATCCCCAAACCCGGAAAGGACCCTCTTCTGTGCTCTAACTACCGCCCCATTTCGCTAATCAATGTTGACCTAAAAATTTTAGCCAAGATCCTTGCGACGCGTTTATCGCCCTTGTTAGGAAATATTGTTCACGCGGATCAAGCTGGATTTTTACCCGGCCGTGAGGCTCGAGATAATACTACCAAAGCTATCAACCTCATGTATGGGGCTAAACAATCGGGCTCTCCTCTCATGCTTCTTTCAACTGACGCTGAGAAAGCCTTCGACAGGGTCAACTGGCGGTTCATGGAAGAGACCCTGTTACATATTGGTCTTGGAAATCGCATGATGAGTTGGATCATGGCTCTATACTCTCTCCCTACAGCGATGGTTAGGGTGAACGGTTTATTGTCCCAGTCCTTCCCTATCCGAAATGGCACTAGGCAAGGATGCCCCCTCTCGCCTCTCATTTTCGTCCTGACTCTTGAACCCTTCCTCCGCCAGGTTCGAGCCGACCCGAACATCTCAGGCGCTGCTCATTCTTCCTGTTTATACAAAGTGGCGGCTTATGCAGACGACTTGCTATTTTTTCTCTCCTCCCCTCATGTTTCTCTTCCAGCTCTGATGTCTGCCTTTCAGGTTTACTCGACCCTTTCGAATTTTAAAATCAACTTTTCGAAGTCGGAAGCCCTTAATGTGACTCTTTCCTCCTCGGCGGTCACCTCCTTGAGTCAATCTTTCCCTTTTCATTGGGCCCCCACTTCTCTCAAATATTTGGGGGTTTATCTTACTCCGGACCCGAAAGATCTCTTTCGTTGCAACTTCCCCCCACTTCTGGCGTCTATCAGGGCTGATTGTACTCGATGGTCCACTGGAGCCTTTACTTGGTTCGGGAGATGCGCGATTTTTAAAATGAACATTCTCCCTCGTCTTCTCTACTTGATGCAGGCGCTTCCCATTCACATCCCTCTGTCTTTTCTTAGATCCCTCACTTCCGTCCAATTGAAGTTCATCTGGTCGGGCAGACCCGCCCGAGTGAGCAAGGCTTTTCTCTTTCGTCCCAAGAGTTGCGGTGGTTTATCGCTTCCGGACCTGAAGTCCTATTACTTGGCTACCCACCTGACTCGTGTCGTGGACTGGTGTAGGCATGCTGTTTCTAAACCTTGGGTCTACATCGAACAGGCATTCTCTCCGATCCCTTTGCAGGTTGCCCCATGGCTGGACTCCTCCTCATTGTCATCTCTCTTTTCTCACCCTACCCTTGGTCCCACGCTTCGGATTTGCTCCAGGGGCCTTGTTCGCTCCACTCTCCTCCCTAAGGATTCCGCTCTTTTCCCAGTGCTGGGCAATCCTGCCTTTCCACCTGGAATGTTTGACCGAGTTTTTCGTAATTGGCGCCGTCATGGGATTTTCCGTGCCTGTCACTTCCAGGACGCTGGGGGATGGACTACACTTCTGAATTCCCAGGCCCCTCCTGAGCTGCCCCCTTTGGATGCTTGGCGGGGGATGCAACTTCGTCACTTTTTACATTCTCTCCCTGCTCCTGCAGAGTTCCGCGTCGAACCTACCCCCTTGGAGAAGATTTTTGTTGGTGCTGGCCCCCTTCGCCACTCCCTCTCGCTCACTTACCGGATCCTGGTTGAACCTCCGGAGGACTTTGTTCCGCCGTTCTTGTTGAAATGGGAATCTGACTTATCCCTTTCCCTCTCTCAGGAGCATCGTAGGCGCATTTTTCGCCTTTCTCATACTGCTTCCATCAGCTCTCGCCACCAGGAGGCCAGCTACAAAATCTTGTCCCGATGGTATAGGGTTCCTACGAGACTCCATGCTATGTTTCCTCAGGTCTCCCCATTATGTTGGCGCTGTGGCGACGAGGAAGGCACGCTGCTACACATTTTTTGGTCCTGTCCTGCCCTTTCGTCCTTCTGGGAGGGGGTCAAGCGGATAACCCTCCAGCTTACTGAAACTTCTCACCATTTGGGCCCTGCCCTGTTCCTCCTTAATCATTGTGAGTCTTCTGTAAAGGTCTTTAAGCGTTCCCTACTTAGATTCCTGATCCTCGCTGCCCGGGCTTGTATCCCCCTTTTTTGGAAACGAGTGGATCCTCCTCCTCTCTCCCTCTGGATTTCGAAGGTCAACAAGATAATGCGCATGGAAAATCTCACGTCTTTCCTGCATGGCACGACTGAGGCGTACATCAAAACCTGGTTCTACTGGTTCAGGTTTCAACAGTCTGCAGAGTACCGGACGCTCCTGGGCTCTGACCCCTCCTCTGATTGATACTCTTGTTGTTCGTCTCAGGTATTTGACCAGTGGTTGCTCCCGAGCCCTTCCCAACTGGCTGTGGTATGGATGACCTGGCGAGCGCTCTCACTGGTTTCCTGACTGCTCACACTCACCCCTACCTACCCTTTCACCCCCCACATTTAGTCCTCTCCCCCACTCATCTGTCCCACTAACCCCTCCCTCCCCCCCCCCCTTTTTTCCTTTTTCTTTTTTTTCTATGTTGCTTTCTTTGTCTTTAATTTTTTTTTTTTTTTTAAATTTTATTCTTCTGATTGTATTTTGTATTGCACTGTGTGCTTTTTCTGTTCGCAGGGCGGGTGTTCGCCTTGTAACTTGTAATTGTTTTTTCTTTTCTTATTGTTTAAAAAAATTTTCAATAAAAATTTGAGTTATAAAAAAGAATATAACTACTATAATACTGCTCCTATGTACAAGAATATAACTACTATAATACTACTCCTATGTACAAGAATATAACTGCTATAATACTGCTCCTATGTACAAGAATATAACTACTATAATACTACTCCTATGTACAGGAATATAACTACTATAATACTACTCCTATGTACAAGAATATAACTACTATAATACTACTCCTATGTATAAGGATATAACTACTATAATACTACTCCTATGTACAAGAATATAACTACTATAATACTACCTCCTATGTACAAGAATATAACTACTATAATACTACCTCCTATGTACAAGAATATAACTACTATAATACTACTCCTATGTACAAGAATATAACTACTATAATACTACTCCTATGTACAAGAATATAACTACTATAATACTACCTCCTATGTACAAGAATATAACTACTATAATACTACCTCCTATGTACAAGAATATAACTACTATAATACTACCTCCTATGTACAAGAATATAACTACTATAATACTACTCCTATGTACAAGAATATAACTACTATAATACTACTCCTATGTACAAGAATATAACTACTATAATACTACTCCTATGTACAAGAATATAACTACTATAATACTACTCCTATGTACAAGAATATAACTACTATAATACTACTCCTATGTACAGGAATATAACTACTATAATACTACCTCCTATGTACAAGAATATAACTACTATAATACTACTATGTATAAGGATATAACTACTATAATACTGCTCCTATGTACAAGAATATAACTACTATAATACTGCTCCTATGTACAAGAATATAACTACTATAATACTACTCCTATGTACAAGAATATAACTGCTATAATACTGCTCCTATGTACAAGAATATAACTACTATAATACTACTCCTATGTACAGGAATATAACTACTATAATACTACTCCTATGTACAAGAATATAACTACTATAATACTACTCCTATGTATAAGGATATAACTACTATAATACTACTCCTATGTACAAGAATATAACTACTATAATACTACCTCCTATGTACAAGAATATAACTACTATAATACTACTCCTATGTACAGGAATATAACTACTATAATACTACTCCTATGTACAAGAATATAACTACTATAATACTACTCCTATGTATAAGGATATAACTACTATAATACTACTCCTATGTACAAGAATATAACTACTATAATACTACCTCCTATGTACAAGAATATAACTACTATAATACTACCTCCTATGTACAAGAATATAACTACTATAATACTACCTCCTATGTACAAGAATATAACTACTATAATACTACCTCCTATGTACAAGAATATAACTACTATAATACTACCTCCTATGTACAAGAATATAACTACTATAATACTACCTCCTATGTACAAGAATATAACTACTATAATACTACCTCCTATGTACAAGAATATAACTACTATAATACTACCTCCTATGTACAAGAATATAACTACTATAATACTACTCCTATGTACAAGAATATAACTACTATAATACTACTCCTATGTACAAGAATATAACTACTATAATACTACTCCTATGTACAAGAATATAACTACTATAATACTACTATGTATAAGGATATAACTACTATAATACTGCTCCTATGTACAAGAATATAACTACTATAATACTGCTCCTATGTACAAGAATATAACTACTATAATACTACTCCTATGTATAAGGATATAACTACTATAATACTACTCCTATGTACAAGAATATAACTACTATAATACTACCTCCTATGTACAAGAATATAACTACTATAATACTACTATGTATAAGGATATAACTACTATAATACTGCTCCTATGTACAAGAATATAACTACTATAATACTGCTCCTATGTACAAGAATATAACTACTATAATACTACTCCTATGTATAAGGATATAACTACTATAATACTACTCCTATGTACAAGAATATAACTACTATAATACTACCTCCTATGTACAAGAATATAACTACTATAATACTACTATGTATAAGGATATAACTACTATAATACTACCTCCTACATACAAGAATATAACTACTATAATACTGCTCCTATGTACAACAATATACCTACTATATAATACTGACCGATGCCATATGTACATGGATATAACTATAATAATATACTGATATACGCCATTTTCAGTTCAGGTTTTACAGTATAAAATTCCCCTGTGGTGAGTGTTTGGAGCTGAGAACCGGTGATAGAATTGGGGACATTTGGCGATTGCGCACAATACAATGACATAATGGGAAGATGAGCGCTGCGGTGTGCCTAGTCATGGGAACGTCGTAGTTGGCTGGTAGAATGACATGACTCATTAGCTCATTACTGACTGTCCAAATCGCGGAGGCTGGCACATGTGATCCGACTGCAATTACATTTTCTGCTACTTTGCAGGGAATCCTATCAGCCGTTACTAACCGATGTGAATCTCCCTGTATGTCCCGGGGACAGAGAGCAGAGCACTGAGCAGGGTTCAAAGTTGGGGCTTTATAAAGAGTCAGTAATTATAATAATCTCTGGCCTTGTGTATTGGTCTGCACTACTGACCTTCACAGGCACAGGAATGAGCGCAATGAACTGAGGCAAAGCTGTATGGCTGCAACTATCTGTATCCTACTAATATTATAAAGGGGAAAGTTTGTGCACACGAAAACGGATAAACGGATTTGAATGAAATTCGGCACATAGATAGATTGTAACCTGGATTAACACACAGGCTACTTTTTATCCCGGTAAATAACATGGCTTCACAACTGTTATGAATTTATGTTCACATACAATACACTGCTCTTTTCTCAGCTTCTGATAAAGCCAGGTCTGTTATCTCTCTATGTAAACACACAGATAACACTGAGTCCATTGTGAACAAGCATTTGCATATTATCTGATGTGCTCCTGGCAGTGCTGACACACTGGATGGGAAAACACCGTTAATTCAAATTGGCAGTTTGCCAATTTAAAAAATGCTGGGAAAAAGAAAATCTAATTTGTGGCAAAATTCTAAAACAACGAGAGCTATGAAGGAAGCCAGAAGTCACAGAGTTCTCCTCAAGCGGAGCTCAGGAGCAAGATAGGCGTCAAGCAGCTCTCAGAGCAGATGAAACGCCAGAGCAGGTCGGATCATTGACGCCAACAACATGCTCATTGTATGGCATCCCAACGAACTGCTGAGATGCTGGAGCAATCACAGGCACGGCCTGAGGAACAAGTTCAGTGCCAGGACAGCTTGAGAACTGCCAAAATGCCGGAGCAGGTAAACCCTTGACAGCAGCAATTTGCTGAATATAGGCGGATCATCGACGCCAACAACATGCCAATGAAGTAGCGGGCAGAGGCTAGCCTGTCTATAAGTTCTTGTATATAGTGATATGGAACATGGTGGTATAACCTGGGTATCGCCTGTATATAATTATATATGTACAGCTGGTATAACCTGGGCATATACTGTATATAATTATATATGTACAGCTGGTATAACCTGGGTATATACTGTATATAATTATATATGTACAGCCGGTATAACCTGGGTATATACTGTATATAATTATATATGTACAGCTTTAATAACCTGGGCATATACTGTATATAATTATATATGTACAGCTGGTATAACCTGGGTATATACTGTATATAATTATATATGTACAGCTGGTATAACCTGGGTATATACTGTATATAACTATATATGTACAGCCGGTATAACCTGGGTATATACTGTATATAATTATATATGTACAGCCGGTATAACCTGGGTATATACTGTATATAATTATATATGTACAGCTGGTATAACCTGGGTATATACTGTATATAATTATATATGTACAGCCGGTATAGCCTGGGTATATACTGTATATAATTATATATGTACAGCTGGTATAACCTGGGTATATACTGTATATAATTATATATGTACAGCCGGTATAACCTGGGTATCTCCTGTATATAATATACATGTACAGCTGGTATAGCCTGGGTATATACTGTATATAATTATATATGTACAGCTGGTATAACCTGGATATCTCCTGTATATAATATATATGTACAGCTGGTATAACCTGGGTATCTCCTGTATATAATATATATGTACAGCTGGTATAACCTGGGTATCTCCTGTATATAGTTATATATGTACAGCCGGTATAACCTGGGTATCTCCTGTATATAACTATATATGTACAGCCGGTATAAGTTATACATCTTGTATACAGTGATATGGACCGTTCCGGTAAAACCTGGGCTTACAATTGCCTATAAATTCTTCTCGCACTCCCCTTTATACATCCTGCTCCGTACACAATGGGGATTGACGTGCAGTTTGTTACTCTATGGCAGAATTTATTTTTTCCACGATCTCAGTTTTTTTTTTTTTCCATCCTGATAAGCAATTCAAATGGCAATCCATTTCCCGTATTTATTTCATTTGGACTCGCTTTAGGTCCCCTCTGGTCCACTTATTTACTTTGTCGAGCTCTATTCAGAAAACCAATTTGTTTCACCAGTTATATAACAAAAAAAAAAAAATATCTGCACAAACTCATTCGGGTGCCAGGCAGCCTAGGATACCGCTGGAGGGGGAGAGGGTTGTGTCAGCGCTGGAATAAAGAGATTTGTTTTTATTTTTCCAGAAGGTTCTATTATTTTGCCATCTTCCTTGGGGACTGGTTTCCACTCAAAAAGATCCTTCATTCAGACAGATAAACAAGAAATATGACCGTAATAGATCAGAGGATGCATTGTTGTATCAAATCCTCCGGATGCATTACTGGCTCAACAATGCTTTAATTCGAAGGTTCCAGAAAAGTCTTTATAAGGTGGAATGTTCCGGAGAAAGAAATAGATAAATAATTGAGTCTTATTTTCTAAATTACTGACTCCTTTAAATACTCGTGCACCTATAGGGTTGCCGTTCCGCTCTCCTGGTGCTCAATTTGCATGCAAATCAGACTTTAAGAGGGTAGAGTTTATGCAAATATATACTAAGTAGGCAGGGGCGGAACCACCGGTGTAGGGGGCCCCCTAATGCCCGGGCCCTGTGGCAGCTGCTAACGTTACGAATGTTTGTTTATTTTAAATAGACCGTTACCTGCTGGAATAACTCATGCCAAATGTTCACCTTAGGGCCCCGCCATTGCTAGTGACGCCATTGTACGTAGGCCTTCCTTGGTGGAAGTGGGAGGGGTCCTAAAACTTCCCACAGTTTGGGAACCAATTCTGTCTAATCTTGCGGAAATCGGGAAAATTACGGAGACGAGGAAGGGTGAAAAACTGAAAATATTGAAAAAAATAACTATACATAAAAACTATTGAGAACTGAAATACAGACCTCAGACTACACCCCTTACACAAAAACAGATCAAATAGCAGACCCCCTAAATATATACAGATATTAGGCTAAACCCATTAAAGAAGTCTAAACCCTAGACCGGAATCCGAAACAAAGCAGACTAAGTACACATAAGCCCAAGACCCCCCCCCCCCCACCAAAAGAAATATAGACCTCAGACTAGAACCCTCTAAATAATGAGAGACCCATGACCAGATCCGACATAATAAATACATCCCCCAGACCAGACCCCTAAACTAATACAGACCCCAGACCAGACCCCTAAACTAATACAGACCCCAGACCAGACCCCTAAACTAATACAGACCCCAGACCAGACCCATAAACTAATACAGACCCCAGACCAGACCTCTAAACTAATACAGACCCCAGACCCCTAAACTAATACAGACCCCAGACCAGACCCCTAAACTAATACAGACCCCAGACCAGACCCCTAAACTAATACAGACCCCCAGACCAGACCCATAAACTAATACAGACCCCAGACCAGACCTCTAAACTAATACAGACCCCAGACCCCTAAACTAATACAGACCCCAGACCAGACCCCTAAACTAATACAGACCCCAGACCAGACCCATAAACTAATACAGACCCCAGACCAGACCCCTAAACTAATACAGACCCCAGACCAGACCTCTAAACTAATACAGACCCCAGACCAGACCCCTAAACTAATACAGACCCCAGACCAGACCCCTAAACTAATACAGATCCCAGACCAGACCTCTAAACTAATACAGACCCCAGACCAGACCCCTAAACTAATACAGACCCCAGACCAGACCCCTAAACTAATACAGACCCCAGACCAGACCTCTAAACTAATACAGACCCCAGACCAGACCCCTAAACTAATACAGACCCCAGACCCCTAAACTAATACAGACCCCAGACTAGACCCCTAAACTAATACAGACCCCAGACCAGACCCCTAAACTAATACAGACCCCAGACCAGACCCCTAAACTAATACAGACCCCAGACCAGACCCCTAAACTAATACAGAACCCAGACCAGACCCCTAAACTAATACAGACCCCAGACTAGACCCCTAAACTAATACAGACCCCAGACCAGACCCCTAAACTAATACAGAACCCAGACCAGACCCCTAAACTAATACAGACCCCAGACTAGACCCCTAAACTAATACAGACCCCAGACCAGACCCCTAAACTAATACAGAACCCAGACCAGACCCCTAAACTAATACAGACCCCAGACTAGACCCCTAAACTAATACAGACCCCAGACCAGACCCCTAAACTAATACAGAACCCAGACCAGACCCCTAAACTAATACAGACCCCAGACCAGACCCCTAAAGTAATACAGACCCCAGACCGGACCCCTAAACTAATACAGACCCCAGACCAGATCCCTAAACTAATACAGACCCCAGACCAGACCCCTAAACTAATACAGACCCCAGACCAGATCCCTAAACTAATACAGACCCCAGACCAGACCCCTAAAATAATACAGACCCCAGACCAGACCCCTAAACTAATACAGACCCCAGACCAGACCTCTAAACTAATACAGACCCCAGACCAGACCCCTAAACTAATACAGAGCCCAAACCAGACCCCTAAACTAATACAGACCCCAGACCAGACCCCTAAACTAATACAGACACCAGGCCAGACCCCTAAACTAATACAGAGCAAAGACCAGACGCCTAAACTAATACAGACCCCAGACCAGACCCCTAAACTAATACAGACCCCAGACCAGACCTCTAAACTAATACAGACCCCAGACCAGACCCCTAAACTAATACAGACCCCAGACCAGACCCATAAACTAATACAGACCCCAGACCGGACCCCTAAACTAATACAGACCCCAGACCAGACCCCTAAACTAATACAGAACCCAGACCAGACCCCTAAACTAATACAGAACCCAGACCAGACCTCTAAACTAATACAGACCCCAGACCAGACCTCTAAACTAATACAGACCCCAGACCAGACCTCTAAACTAATACAGACACCAGACCAGACCTATAAATTAATACAGACCCCAGACCAGACCCCTAAATTAATACAGACCCCAGACCAGACCCCTAAACTAATACAGACCCCAGACCTCTAAATAAAGTCAAACCCCAGATCCCAGTTTTTATGAAATGTTGAATTATCTGCAGGGTCTTGCTGGGTAGTCTGTGGGATATTAACTTCATACGTGGTTTCCTATCAGTTTTTTTGTTGCTAATAATCACATTATAGCTGCAGCATATTTTACATTTCTTTCTGAGGCTTTGGGCTTGTACAATATGGAGCAGTGTCTTCCCCCTATCTATTACTACTATTACTGGTTTCTTTACATGTAATTCTGCCAGGAGAAACTGTATAATAGCAAATAGATGAGAAAACCCAAGTGACCGCAATACAGGATATATTGGAATATTGGAATGTAAATATAGTGCAAACACCTGCAGGTATGATGTAGCTGTATGATGTATGATGTAAAACACAAGAAAAAATACTATTTATGGCAGTAAAGCTGCTTGGCGTATATGACTAATTTCACAATACCTAGATACAAGTGCATAGTAGCCATTTTTCAGTGTGTTCAGTCCTTTGCACAGAGCAAATAGTATGCAAACGTGTGTGGAGGATGTGAGGTGAATCAACCTATTCACATCAGAAGAGCTGTGCTGCAATACCAGACATCACCCATAGATAGGGGTGGCGCTGTTTCTATCAGAAAGTTGCTACAGCTGTTCTGATGCCATATTCATTGACACCCAACTTGGAGATTCACCGGCTCCCCACATGACATAATAACTAGTCTTGTTGGCGGCCATATTTGTTTCTACCCAGCTTTCCCAGAATCAGATACAACTTAGAAACTCTAGAACAGAACTTGATAGAAGAGGACGGCTCAAGGACTCCTGGTAGTGTGTGGTTTGTTTGGATGTGGGGGGAAATGTTCTGTACAGGCGCACACTTGGATGAATCCGGTAGCCGCAGGGAATGTTGTGGAGAGCGCTGGGAAAGAGAATCGGAAGAAACAGGAACAGATTTTATCAAGGGCGCGACTGAGCAGTCAAGTGAATCTCACGGCTGCCGAATCCATCGCTTTCTTGAGAGGCCGACCTCATCGAGACAGCGTATGAATCCCATCTGCTTCAGCCGGGAGGTGCAGAGCAACATCTTCCCTTCTGCTATAACGTCTTCTCTGCTTCTATGGATAAACTTTATCTGTAAACTTCATTCCAAACTTCAAAAGTCAGCGCTAAGTCAACAATTCCACGAAATTCCTTTAATCCGCCATCTGATCGCCCAGAACGGCGGCTCCACTAGACAACTGGAGATCACTTGGGTCTAATTCCAAGTCTTTTACACTGCAGTGATCTGTCCAGGCAAAACCTATAGCTATGTTTATCCTCAGCATCTAAATTCAGGAATAGAATGCCAGTATGGCAGTGAAAACTGACACCTACATAGGGTGTGAAGTAGGAAAGAGGCTCAACACAAATGCAAGTTTATAGGGTTTTCCTATAAAGATCTGTCTGGTATCAGTATTATATGTAGGTGATATAATACTAATCATTGGAGAGGTTTCCTATGGGTATGTTCACGCAAACAAATTTTCTAACTAACCCCAGAAGTGCCATATATTTGAGTTCTGGCACACCTACTTGCCTAAGAATGTAATGTGAGCCTCTTAGAATGTAATGTGAGCCTCGTAGTAATTCTGGAGTATCTTGCGCCTGTATGGGAATGAATTAAGACAAACATAAGGAATGCCAGTCTTAATAAATTCCCCAATATTTCAGATATGGCATCAAGAAGCAGTAGGGAAGTCAATTAGCTATTTTGATTTTCAAGTGAGGAACATTAGGTAACTCAGGGATGGACATTGTGAAACTCAAGGGAAGGACATTGTGCAACTCAGGGGAGGGACATTGTGAAATTCAGGGGAGGGGCATTGTGTAACTTGGGGAGGGACATTGTGAAACTCAGGAGAGAGACATTGTGAAATTCAGGGGAGGGACATTGTGAAACTCAGGAGAGAGACATTGTGAAACTTAGGGGAGGGATATTGTGAAACTCAGGGGAGGGACATTGTGAAACTCAACGGAGGGACATTGTGAAACTCAGGGGAGGGGCATTGTAAAACTCAGGGGAAGAACATTGTGAAACTCAAGGGAGGGACATTGTGAAACTCAAGGGAGGGACATCATGAAACTCAGGAGAGGGACATTGTGAAACTCGGGAGGGACACTGTGAAACTCGGGGGAGGGACATTGTGCAATTCAGGGGAGGGACATTGTGAAACTCAGGGGAGGGACATTGTGAAACTTGGGGGTGGGACATTGTGAAACTCAGGGGAGAGTCATTGTGAAACTGAAGGGAGGGACATTGTGAAACTCGGCAGAGGAACAATGGGAAACTCAAGGGAGGGACATCATGAAACTCAGGAGAGGGACATTGTGAAACTCGGGAGGGGCATTGTGAAACTCAGGAGAGAGACATTGTGAAATTCAGGGGAGGGACATTGTGAAACTCAGGAGAGAGACATTGTGAAACTTAGGGGAGGGGCATTGTAAAACTCAGGAGAGGGACATTGTGAAACTCAGGGGAGGGACATTGTGAAACTCAAGGGAGGGACATTGTGAAACTCAGGGGAGGGGCATTGTAAAACTCAGGGGAAGAACATTGTGAAACTCAAGGGAGGGACATTGTGAAACTCAAGGGAGGGGCATTGTAAAACTCAGGGGAAGAACATTGTGAAACTCAAGGGAGGGACATTGTGAAACTCAAGGGAGGGACATCATGAAACTCAGGAGAGGGACATTGTGAAACTCGGGAGGGACACTGTGAAACTCAGGGGAGGGACATTGTGAAACTTGGGGGTGGGACATTGTGAAACTCAGGGGAGGGACATTGTGAAACTTGGGGGTGGGACATTGTGAAACTCAGGGGAGAGTCATTGTGAAACTGAAGGGAGGGACATTGAGAAACTCGGCAGAGGAACAATGGGAAACTCAAGGGAGGGACATCATGAAACTCAGGAGAGGGACATTGTGAAACTCGGGAGGGGCATTGTGAAACTCAGGGGAGGGATATTGTGAAACTTGGGGGTGGAGGGGCATTTTAGCACCAAGTCAGTTGTAAAGCACCAGAATCTGATTATTTTTTTTTTACTTTTTTGAGATATTTAGCAAAAAAAAAAAGAATATGAAACTTTTTAAGACATCCAAGATCTTCTAAGATTCCAAAGGAATGTTACAAAAGTTCTTGCAGATATTTGGTACAGCTCATATAATGAGGCGACTGCTTTCTGTGAGCCAGATGGTGACCGGCTGCCATCAAAATTCTGTAAGTAATACCGACCCAGCTTGTCAAAGCCCAGTAGTTTCCAAAGAGAAGGATGCTTGTTGTACAAGGTCAAGACAAGCAGATAGCTCGCAGACGAGGAGACAGTTGTCAGCTGCGCTCTAATTGAACGCGCGCCATTGTCACTCCAATTTTCGGCGAATATTGTGGGATCCTTATGCTAATCTGCTGCCTATTTATGAAGCGTCCACATGTGGTCTCTGGTGAAATAGTCTCCAGTCTGTTCTGGCAAGGACTCTGCCCATTGTACAGTCTTCTGGACCAATATCAAATCAGATTTATTTTTTGCCATCCGTCTACATCAAACACAAGTAAGTATCCCAATCACCGGAACGTAAGCGATAATGTATCTAAGGCTTGAGATTGTAACTAAACAGACATAAGCCTTAGTACCACTTGAGTCCCTATGATAGCAATGAACTCCCAGAACAGGAAGTGTTGTCATGGGGGCAGTAGATTTCTTAATAGGAGGTCTCTTATAAGTCAGCACTGGTTATCTACTCAAGTGAGATCTTACAAGTCCTTTGCCTCCACTTGAGATCCACAATTCTTACGATAGACCAGGAAGTTTTATCATGTGGACAGGAAGGTTTTATCACTGAAGACTATCCAGCCATCATAATATTACCACATAATACTGTGTGCTGGGGCCACTATGGGGGATAATACTGTGTGCAGGGGCCACTATGGGGCATAATACTGTGTGCAGGGGACACTATGGGGCATAATACTGTGTGCAGGGGCCACTATGGGGTATAATACTGTGTGCAGGGGCCACTATGGGGCATAATACTGTGTGCAGGGGACACTATGGGATATAATACTGTGTGCAGGGGCCACTATGGGACATAATACTGTGTGCAGGGGCCACTATGGGACATAATACTGTGTGCAGGGGCCACTATGGGGTATAATACTGTGTGCAGGGGTCACTATGGGACATAATACTGTGTGCAGGGGCCACTATGGGGCATAATACTGTGTGCAGGGGCCACTATTGGGGATAATACTGTGTGCAGGGGCCACTATGGGGCATAATACTGTGTGCAGGGGACACTATGGGATATAATACTGTGTGCAGGGGCCACTATGGGACATAATACTGTGTGCAGGGGCCACTATGGGACATAATACTGTGTGCAGGGGCCACTATGGGGTATAATACTGTGTGCAGGGGCCACTATGGGGCATAATACTGTGTGCAGGGGACACTATGGGATATAATACTGTGTGCAGGGGCCACTATGGGACATAATACTGTGTGCAGGGGCCACTATGGGACATAATACTGTGTGCAGGGGCCACTATGGGACATAATACTGTGTGCAGGGGCCACTATGGGACATAATACTGTGTGCAGGGGCCACTATGGGGCATAATACTGTGTGCAGGGGCCACTATGAGGCATAATAGTGTGTACTGGGGCCAGTGTGGGGCATAATACTGTGTGCAGGGGCCACTATGGGACATAATATTGTGTGCAGGGGCCACTATGGGACATAATACTGTGTGCAGGGGTCACTATAGGGGATAATACTGTGTGTAGGGGCCACTATGGGACATAATATTGTGTGCAGGGGCCACTATGGGACATAATACTGTGTGCAGGGGTCACTATAGGGGATAATACTGTGTGTAGGGGCCACTATGGGACATAATATTGTGTGCAGGGGCCACTATGGGGCATAATATTGTGTGCAGGGGCCACTATGGGGTATAATACTGTGTGCAGGGGCCACTATGGGGCATATTAGTGTGTGCAGGGGCCACTATGGGGTATAATACTGTGTGCAGGGGCCACTATGGGGTATAATACTGTGTGCAGGGACCACGATGGGGGATAATACTGTGCGCAGGGACCACTATGGGGGATAATACTGTGTGCAGGGGCCACTATGGGGCTTAATACTGTGTGCAGAGGGCACTATGGGGCATATTAGTGTGTGCAGGGGCCACTATGGGGCATAATACTGTGTGTGCAGGGGCCACTATGGGGTATAATACTGTGTGCGGGGGGCACTGTGGGGCATATTAGTGTGTGCAGGGGCAACTATAGGGCATAATAGAGTGTGCAGGAATGCAGGGGAAAGGAGGGTTGGTTGGGGTCTTCGGCATCGGTCGGGGGAGGGTCCTTGTCAAGAGTTCGCCACAGGGTCCCGCTATTCCTAGTTTTCCGGCACTGATGGAGATACATAGGAGATGTTGAATTTGTTATTTTTTATACATTAAAACCTTAGAAAACTTGAAGCCAAAGTGTACACAGCTTTGTAGATTAATTTGCATGCCGTATACAACACAAGGACGCAACAAAGGAGCACGAAACACGAAGTTCCAGAACGTATGAATTGATGTCTATTCCGTGAGCGTCTTGTTTTCCAGACCATCCGCAATGCATCACCATGTCATTCACGAAGGCCCCGGCTTTATTTGTATATTGGAGATCATAAAATTTGAGCTGTTTGCATTTCAGAGATATTTCTTTTTTGTCCTTCCCGTTAAAAACAAAATAGCCTGGAAGCTGAGAGCGAGCGGGAGAGGCTCAGAGCGAGCGGCACAGGCTCTCATTTAAATATGTTTTCTAATACCTTCAAAGTGTTGTACCGAAATCATCAATTTTCTTTCTCAGCAGGGGAGGAGGCCCAGGTGGAGTCTGAGAGGAAATAGCGAAATGTATTTATTTGTGGAGAGATGTTTAGCATGGGGAAAGTCATTGAAATGCAGCTTCCTTATTCCACCGTCCTTGCCTCCAGTCCGCAGGGAAACAGATTGATGGAGGATTGGAGAAATTCAATTATAAAGACGGTTACAACATGTAAACATGCACGGAACACGAGCAATTAACATGACAAAGAACACGGTAGAAACGGCGTCAATAAGTAAGAACCCCTGCAGAGGATGACTCCAAGCAAAACTAATACACTGTGCGATACCTGGCGAGGGTCTGAGGGGGCGGGGCATGACACAGGGATGTAAGGAACGCGAGGGTTTAATCGTGCACCACCCCCAGGTTCTGTACAAACTAGACACAAAACCCAAGGTTATCTAACGGGTAGACAAATCAGCAAAAATATAAGTAAAACTTATTAGCATCATCAAAGTATAAAGCAAAGGTGGAAAACTCATGAAAATGCCATAAAATGCTAACGCGTTTCAAAGCTGAAAGCCCCTTCCTCATAGCACGAGGTTCACTATATATACGCCATCTTTAAACACGCTCCGTCAGGCAAAACACAAATGACTGATAATTTACCTTTATGTTTTAAGATAAGCTAAGCTGTCTGCTTACTAGATAACATAGGCTTTTGTATCTATTACTACCTTTGACTAAACGGACCATATCGTGCAATGGACTCTCAGACATCGACACACTCAGAATCTGGAACATGTAAGAGGGCTGTGCGTATTCACATTTTTAACATACAAGCACAAGTGTATATTTTGTCATACTGTATCTTTTGTACAGGAATATAACTACTATAATACTGCTCCTATGTACAAGAATATAACTACTATAATACTACTCCTATGTACAAGAATATAACTACTATAATACTACTCCTATGTACAAGAATATAACTACTATAATACTACCTCCTATGTACAAGAATATAACTACTACAATACTGCTCCTATGTACAAGAATATAACTACTATAATACTACCTCCTATGTACAAGAATATAACTACTATAATACTACTCCTATGTACAAGAATATAACTACTATAATACTGCTCCTATGTACAAGAATATAACTACTATAATACTACTCCTATGTACAAGAATATAACTACTATAATACGGCCTCTATGTACAAGAATATAACTACTATAATACTACATCCTATGTACAAGAATATAACTACTATAATACTACCTCCTATGTACAAGAATATAACTACTATAATACTACCTCCTATGTACAAGAATATAACTACTATAATACTACTCCTATGTACAAGAATATAACTACTATAATACTGCCCCTATGTACAAGAATATAACTACTATAATACTACTCCTATGTACAAGAATATAACTACTATAATACTACTCCTATGTACAAGAATATAACTACTATAATACTACCTCCTATGTACAAGAATATAACTACTACAGTATAATACTGCCTCCTATGTACAAGAATATAACTACTATAATACTACTCCTATGTACAAGACTATAACTACTATAATACTGCTGCTATATACAAGAGTATAACTACTATAATACTGCTCCTATGTACAAGAAAATAACTACTATAATACTGCCCCCTATGTACAAGAATATAACTACTATAATACTGCTCCTATGTACAAGAATATAACTACTATAATACTGCTCCTATGTACAAGACTATAACTACTATAATACTGCTCCTATGTACAAGAATATAACTACTATAATACTACCTCCTATGTACAAGAATATAACTACTATAATACTGCTCCTATGTACAAGACTATAACTACTATAATACTGCTCCTATGTACAAGAATATAACTACTATAAACTACTATAATACTACTCCTATGTACAAGAATATAACTACTATAATACTACACCTATGTACAAGAATATAACTACTATAATACTGCTCCTATGTACAAGAATATAACTACTATAATACTGCCTCCTATGTACAAGACTATAACTACTATAATACTACTCCTATGTACAAGAATATAACTACTATAATACTGCTCCTATGTACAAGAATATAACTACTATAATACTACCTCCTATGTACAAGAATATAACTACTATAATACTGCTCCTATGTACAAGACTATAACTACTATAATACTGCTCCTATGTACAAGAATATAACTACTATAATACTACCTCCTATGTACAAGAATATAACTACTATAATACTGCTCCTATGTACAAGAATATAACTACTATAATACTACTCATATGTACAAGAATATAACTACTATAATACTGCTCCTATGTACAAGAATATAACTACTATAATACTACCTCCTATGTACAAGAATATAACTACTATAATACTGCTCCTATGTACAAGACTATAACTACTATAATACTGCTCCTATGTACAAGAATATAACTACTATAATACTACCTCCTATGTACAAGAATATAACTACTATAATACTGCTCCTATGTACAAGAATATAACTACTATAATACTACCTCCTATGTACAAGAATATAACTACTATAATACTACCTCCTATGTACAAGAATATAACTACTATAATACTGCTCCTATGTACAAGAATATAACTACTATAATACTACCTCCTATGTACAAGAATATAACTACTATAATACTGCTCCTATGTACAAGATTATAACTACTATAATACTGCTCCTATGTACAAGACTATAACTACTATAATACTGCTCCTATGTACAAGAATATAACTACTATAATACTACTCCTATGTACAAGAATATAACTACTATAATACTACCTCCTATGTACAAGAATATAACTACTATAATACTACCTCCTATGTACAAGAATATAACTACTATAATACTGCTCCTATGTACAAGAATATAACTACTATAATACTACCTCCTATGTACAAGAATATAACTACTATAATACTGCTCCTATGTACAAGAATATAACTACTATAATACTACTCATATGTACAAGAATATAACTACTATAATACTGCTCCTATGTACAAGAATATAACTACTATAATACTACCTCCTATGTACAAGAATATAACTACTATAATACTGCTCCTATGTACAAGAATATAACTACTATAATACTGCTCCTATGTACAAGACTATAACTACTATAATACTGCTCCTATGTACAAGAATATAACTACTATAATACTACTCCTATGTACAAGAATATAACTACTATAATACTACCTCCTATGTACAAGAATATAACTACTATAATACTGCTCCTATGTACAAGAATATAACTACTCTAATACTACCTCCTATGTACAAGACTATAACTACTATAATACTACTCATATGTACAAGAATATAACTACTATAATACTGCTCCTATGTACAAGAATATAACTACTATAATACTACTCCTATGTACAAGAACGTAACTACTATAATACTGCTCCTATGTACAAGAATATAACTACTATAATACTGCTCCTATGTACAAGAATATAACTACTATAATACTGCTCCTATGTACAAGAATATAAGTACTATAATACTACCTCCTATGTACAAGAATATAACTACTATAATACTGCTCCTATGTACAAGAATATAACTACTATAATACTACCTCCTATGTACAAGAATATAACTACTATAATACTACTCGTATGTTCAAGAATATAACTACTATAATACTACCTCCTATGTACAAGAATATAACTACTATAATACTACTCCTATGTACAAGAATATAACTACTATAATACTGCTCCTATATACAAGAATATAACTACTATAATACTGCTGCTATATACAAGAATATAACTACTATAATACTGCTCCTATGTACAAGAATATAACTACTATAATACTGTTCCTATGTACAAGAATATAACTACTATAATACTGCTCCTATATACAAGAATATAACTACTATAATACTGCTGCTATATACAAGAATATAACTACTATAATACTGCTCCTATGTACAAGAATATAACTACTATAATACTACCTCCTATGTACAAGAATATAACTACTATAATACTGCCTCCTATGTACAAGAATATAACTACTATAATACTACTCCTATGTACAAGAATATAACTACTATAATACTGCTCCTATGTACAAGAATATAACTACTATAATACTGCTCCTATGTACAAGAATATAACTACTATAATACTACCTCCTATGTACAAGAATATAACTACTATAATACTGCCTCCTATGTACAAGAATATAACTACTATAATACTACTCCTATGTACAAGAATATAACTACTATAATACTGCTCCTATGTACAAGAATATAACTACTATAATACTACTCCTATGTACAAGAATATAACTACTATAATACTGCTCCTATGTACAAGAATATAACTACTATAATACTACTCCTATGTATAAGAATATGACTATTCAGTTATTGAACCACTCACATTTATACTACTATTGAGATGACTGATGATTGTTATTGTGATGGTGATTCTTCCTTTTCTAGTAGATCTACTCTGGTCAATAGTCGGCAGCTGTGACAGTGACATCTGGAGTCTTAGAGCTGGTAGTGCACCCATCTTGAAAAAATGATAATTAGTGACATAATAAAGTGCTATACAGATAGTCCACATCTCTGCTGCTCCACAATGCTGGGTTTATACTAGGATTTCGCCTCTGTTGTTCTGGTCCATTAGATTGACGGACTGCTAAAGCATCGGTAACACATGGAGTCTCATTCGCAACGTCCACCTGAAAACTATACTACACAGCCTAAAAATGGACACCTGGTGGACTCTGACAATTTTCAGGTGGACACTATGATGGAGACTCCGATGCAGATGTGAGTGTTTTTATGAGAATTTTTAGGTTAAAACAAATTTGTTTTTTAAATTGCATCAAAAATTTTACCCAAATTTTCTAAAAAATGTTTTCTCCAAATTTGGAACTAGTTTCCATGAAGACGTAGCCTTGGCTTCAAATCAACTGGAGTATGGACTCCTACAGTATATCGGATCCTCACAGGTGTACAATCGATGTGCCACATTACAAGCCAGCCAAATTTCTTGCCAAATTAGTCCAATTTGACCTCCAGGAGTCCAAGAAATGTCGGTGAAAAGCCCAGCGGGACCAAGGCTGTGAATTTCTGGAGTCGAGCGACTACTGTGGACCTTTAAGAGCGAGCTGCTGATTATAACCTGTCAGTCGGTGACGGGGCAGGACTCGCTATCTAGCAATTAGGATCACTAGCAGGTTTTTGGCCGACGTATACTTATTTTTCCCCCACGGTGGCGCCGCTATAAAAACACTTTGCAAAGCGTTAAAGTTAGAAAATAGGAAAAAAAAGGCCCCAATAAATACGTCTCCCCCAACGTGATAATAAGATAGGAAGAAGTGAACTTTGCGTATCGCGCGCGGCAGCTGCGAGGACTCATAAAAGTAGACGGCGGTCAAAATAACACGAAAATATTGAAAGTTGCCAAAATAATGAGAGAGTAAACAGCGCTATTTCATTTTCATCAATATGTCAGCCTCCTTAAAAGCGTTCACACTGTGCAATTATTTCCCTCGTAATCACGCGTCCTGGCAGGAGCGAGCGCAAATTTAACACACTCTTCTAATCCAGATTCGATATCATTGTGCCAATATGGCATGACATTATGCAGTAATGAAGTGTTAGACGGTGGCACCAGACCACGCTGACAACTTTGTGAGACACACTTGGATTGCGGAGTTTGACGTCGGGAGGTGCCATTATTTTTTTTTTCCTTTTTTTTTCCTTTTTTTTTACAGCTGCAGATTTTTTTCAATTTTTTTTTTTAATTTTTTTTATACAATTGACATTTTTATTTTTTTACAGCTATGATATATAAGCTAGGAATAGAGATGAGCGACTAGTACTCGATCGAATACCTCGCTCCCATAGGAATGCGTGTAAGCGGCCGAACACCGAGCGGTTATGCGCTTCGATTATTGGTGATCGGCCGCTTACACGCATTACGATGGGAGCGAAGTATTCGATCGAATACTAGGCACTCATCTATAGCTAGGAAGTCTTATGGGGTTTTTTTTGTAAAAAAAAAATTTCGAGTTGCAAGAATTTTTTTTTGCAGGTACAAATAATTTGATAATAGGCACCGTGTTTTTTTAAAACATTTTTTTTACAAGTGACTTTTTTTTAACAATTACGAAAAACTAGCTATAACCCACGACTTCGTCCACGGCCCCACGAATCACCTGCAGTGCGGCCCGGGGGCCCCCACGCCAACCTACTTGCGGGCGGCGCGGGTCCCTCCCGCAGCATCGTGGGCTGGGACCCCACGGCCCGCTGCTGCGCTTCCGGCACTCCCCTTTTTCCCCACCCGCGCCCCCGGCCTTCCCCTTACCCCCTACCCGCGCCCCCAGCCCCCTGCTCTCCCTTTAGAGATCACAGTCACCTCCTACATCTACCCCTTCCTCCTACCACCACCTACCCGTGAACCCGGGGACCCTCCCCCCCTTCCACATGTGCAATAGGCCCCCCCTTCCCTACTTACCTTCTTCCCTCTGGTCCCAACCAACCCCCCCCCCCCCCGCACCTTCCCTAACCCCCAGCACCTCCTCCACTTGGAATGAGGACTTCGCTTCTTATTCCGGGAGCTGGAACAAGCCGGCTCAGCACTCTCTCCCCTAACTACTTACTAAGCACAGTGCCGTGCGTTGTATAGTGGCTGTTCTTGGTATTGCAGCTCAGTCCTATTTGCTTCAATTGGACTGAGTTGCGATCAGGTCATGTGACATTGTTCATCAATGAGTGAAGAGGATGTTGGACTCATGGCGCACATGATCCACAAGGGTCCGGGGGTCAGTGCACCCCCTGATCCTAACAATAGTCATCTATTAACAAGTCCTGTAAAATCCCTTTAATTGTAAGTCTAAGCGAGTACTAGGGAGTCGGACTCTTACGTGAAGTTCTCCTCGGCCTTGGCCGGCTGCCGTGCGGAGTAAGACCGGGAAAAAAATGATTTAACTTAATAAATAGTTTTATTTGTGCGCAAGCGATGAGCGGAATTAGCTGCACGAAATGTACATTAAAATGGCTCAGAAATCAGCTCGGTAAATAGCCCCACAGGACTCCTTACAAGAAGAGCCCGAGGAAATGCTTTACACCGCCATCTGTCAATGAAAGAATCGCTGAGGCCGAGCGCCAGTCACAGACATTCCCAAGGAAGGGGGACGACGCGGTTCCACTGGGGTGCGTCAACTTTTATAATAGGAGCGCCCGAGGCGCCGAGCGTCGTGTTGGTATTCGTGTTTCTGGTTTATTTTTTTATTGTTTGCCATAAGAATAAAGCGCTCGGCATTTAGGAAGAAATTCCATCAACTTTGTTCCCACCTTGATATTAATGAGACTTGGGAACAATCAAAGATTAAGGAATTTACTTCTAACATCGCAAGACTCAGGAATGAAAGTCATCCGAGAGGATGGAGCGGGGGGTCTAAGGATCTCCACCGAAATGTACTGACCACCATGGTGGGGCACATGATGGAGGGTAATAAAGGGGGGTCTAGGCAGTTCTGGGGTGTCCACATGCAGAGGGGAATAAGATAGAGAGAGATAGATAGATAGATAGATAGATAGATAGATAGATAGATAGATAGGAGATAGATAGATAGATAGATAGGAGATAGATAGATAGATAGGAGATAGATAGATAGATAGATAGATAGATAGATAGATAGATAGATAGATAGATAGGAGATAGATAGATAGATAGATAGATAGGAGATAGATAGATAGATAGATAGATAGATAGATAGATAGATAGATACTAGGTACACCTAGTACCCCCGATACACCTGGTACATCTAGTACACCTAGTACACCTCATATACCTGATACACCTGGTACATCTAGTACACCTGGTACATCGAGTACACCTGATATACCTGATACACCTGGTACATCTAGTACACCGAGTACACCTGATATACCTGATACACCTGGTACATCTAGTACACCGAGTACACCTGATATACCTGGTTCATCTAGTACACCAAGTACACCTGATACACCTGGTACATCTAGTACACCTAGTACACCTGATATACCTGATACACCTGGTACATCAAGTACACTGAGTACACCTGATATACCTGATACACCTGGTACATCTAGTACACCTGATATACCTGGTTCATCTAGTACACCGAGTACACCTGATATACCTGATACATCTAGTACACCTAGTACACCTGATATACCTGATACACCTGGTACATCTAGTTCACCGAGTACACCTGATATACCTAATACACCTGGTACATCTAGTACACAGAGTACACCTGATATACCTAATACACCTGGTACATCTAGTACACCATAGGTCCCAACCGTCCTGCATCTAGCAGGAAAGTCCCGATTTTAAGCTCCTGTCTCGCGGTCCCGCTATGTCCCTGAAGTGTTTTACTTAACAATCTTTCCCCCGATCTCTGCCCACTCTTATAACAGATAAAAGGCTGTAGTGACCGGGGGAAGGCTTCACTACTGTACAAAGAACTTGTGTGACATCCCACGGTCACGTGACTAGGTGGGCGTGTCGGTGTCCCATGTAGTCAAGAGATGGAGAAATGGAGAGGTGTGTGCTCTAAGGTACTGAGAGGGGACAGGGACAGATGGAGGGGGACATGAAACTGGGGGCAGAGATGAGGGGGGACATGAAACTGGGGGCAGCGATGAGGGGGGGCATGAGGTGAAGAGATGGAGGGGAATATGAAACTGGGGGAGAGATGGAAGGGGAGATGAAGCTGGGGGCAGATGAAAGGGGATATGAAACTGGGGATAGAGCTGGAGGGGGAGATGAAACTGGGGGTAGAGCTGGAGAGGAGACATGAAACTGGGGGTAGATGAAGGGGGGCACTTAAACTGGGGGGATGTTAAACTGGGGACAACTGGAGGGGGGCATTAAACTATGGAAGTAGCTGGAGGGGGACCTGTCTGCCTCTAGTTGCCCCCAGTTTAAGGTAACCCTCCAGCTACACCTACAGTTTAATGCCTGCTTCTAGCCGCCCGAGTTTAATGTCCCCCTCTAGTTGCCCCCAGTTTAATGTCCCCCTCCAGCTGCCTCAGTTTCATGTCCCTTCTAGTTTCCCCCAGGTTAAACTGGGGCACCAGGAGAGGGACTTAATACTGTGGGATAGTTGGAAGGGAACATTATAATATGGGGGCATATAATGTACGGGGGACTGTAGGAGGATTATACTATGTGGGGGCACATGGAAAATGTATGAGAATGGGCGGAGTCAACCTAAAAGTTGGCGGAGCTAATTTTGTTCCTCAAAAGTTGGGGGGCATGAGTACACCTAGTACACAGTGAGATCAGGTTCCTTTTACAAGCATCTTTAATTTACAATTAAGAGTCCATCATGTGAATCGCCACGTCACACGGTTTCTGCGCCCTCTTACCGCCAGCTTCGTACAGTCCGCAGTGCCGTGTCGGGTGCGATGAGCAATGGCCACGACTTGCCTGGCTGGCATGGAGGACCCAGCGAGCTCTTCTCAGAACACGCTACATGGATTGCGAGGCGTAGCGTGAGTCACTGGGGACCTCAATCTCCTACAAAGTGACTTATAGACGAGACATCTGGGGTCTGGCGGCGTGACATCTCTCCGTAATGAGATAACGCTACCTCCCATTCCGAGACATTTGTTTAGACTTAAATGGGAATTCTTGGGAGAAAAGAAGAAAGAAATGAAGAGAGCGGCGACTAATTCTCATTAATATTCATTTCTAAAAATAATACAATTAGCAAAATTAATTAACAGGGAGAACAACGCGAGGGTCAAGGAAATGATACACAACATGTATATGTGTCACCGTCTCTTCTAAGGATCTTACCATTATTTCACGCACAATTAAATTCTGGGGTCGTCTTCAAGGAAACTGGATTAGGCTGAAGGAATATTATACAAAAACCTGAGATAATTGGTAAATGTAGGAATTCGGGGTTTCATTAACGGTGAGGTGAAAAGCGAAATGATAAAACCCACTTCAAGCTCATGTAGGGGAAGATGAATGGGCAGATAAGTAATATGGCCACACCCTCTATGGACTCCTGGCCAAACCTATAGTAATGCCGATAGAGCATAGAAAGGCCCATAAGGTCAATGTCACAGTAGCCCCATTATGTGCACTTAGGGCTGGGCCCCAAAGGGCCAGGTACAACATAGTATCCATAGAATACCTAGAGGATCCTGCTCACTTTGGTCCCTCGAGTGTCAGACTCAATGTGGTCTATAGAGTAGTAGACTCAGTGTGGTCCATAGAGGGACAGACTCAGTGTGGTCTATAGAGTAGTAGACTCAGTGTGGTCCATAGAGGGACAGACTCAGTGTGGTCTATAGAGTAGTAGACTCAGTGTGGTCCTTAGGGTGCCAAAACCATTGTGGTCCCTAAGTTTCAGACTCATTATGGACCCCAGAGTTCCAGATTCACTGTGACTCCTAGGGAGCCAGACTCATCATGGTCACTAAGATGTCAGACTCAGTGTGGTCCATAGAGGGTCAGACTCAGTGTGGTCCATAGAGGGACAGACTCAGTGTGGTCTATAGAGTAGTAGACTCAGTGTGGTCCATAGAGGGACAGACTCAGTGTGGTCTATAGAGTAGTAGACTCAGTGTGGTCCTTAGGGTGCCAAAACCATTGTGGTCCCTAAGTTTCAGACTCATTATGGACCCCAGAGTTCCAGATTCACTGTGACTCCTAGGGAGCCAGACTCATCATGGTCACTAAGATGTCAGACTCAGTGTGGTCCATAGAGGGACAGACTCAGTGGGATCCATAGAGGGATAGTCTCAGTGTGGTCCATAGAGAGACAGACTCAGTGTGGTTTATAGAGGGACAGACTCAGTGTGGTCCATAGAGGGACAGACTCAGTGTGGTCCATAGAGGGACAGACTCAGTGTGGTCCATAGAGGGACAGTCTCAGTGTGGTTTATAGAGGGACAGTCTCAGTGTGGTCCATAGAGGGACAGACTCAGTGTGGTCCATAGAGGGACAGTCTCAGTGTGGTTTATAGAGGGACAGACGCAGTGTGGTCTATAGAGGGACAGACTCAGTGTGGTCCATAGAGGGACAGACTCAGTGTGGTCCATAAAGGGACAGACTCAGTGTGGTCCATAGAGGGACAGACTCAGTGTGGTCCATAGAGGGACAGACTCAGTGTGGTCCATAGAGGGATAGTCTCAGTGTGGTCCATAAAGGGACAGACTCAGTGTGGTCCATAGAGGGACAAGACTCAGTGGGATCCATAGAGGGACAGACTCAGTGTGGTCCATAAAGGGACAGACTCAGTGTGGTCCATAGAGGGACAAGACTCAGTGGGATCCATAGAGGGACAGACTCAGTGTGGTCCATAAAGGGACAGACTCAGTGTGGTCCATAGAGGGACAAGACTCAGTGGGATCCATAGAGGGACAGACTCAGTGTGGTCCATAAAGGGACAGACTCAGTGTGGTCCATAGAGGGACAGACTCAGTGGGATCGATAGAGGGACAGACTCAGTGTGGTCCATAGAGAGACAGACTCAGTGTGGTCCATAGAGGGACAGACTCAGTGGGATCGATAGAGGGACAGACTCAGTGTGGTTTATAGAGGGACAGACTCAGTGTGGTCCATAGAGGGACAGACTCAGTGTGGTCCATAGAGGGACAGACTCAGTGTGGTCCATAGAGGGACAGACTCAGTGTGGTCCATAGAGGGACAGACTCAATGTGTTCCTTAGCGTGACAGGCTTGCGTTACACTCCCTACAATTTCAGACTCATTCTAGTCCCCTACGGCTTGTCTACCAACTTGATGGTAGGCCTCAGGATGCTTTCCGAGGATCCTGTAGAATGAGGCAGGTTCTTACTACCCAAGGAAGTCAAAAGACTAAGACCACAAAGGGACCTATCTGGGCCATCTCCAATGTTCCAATAGACTGTCCTTTCCACTACTCACTGGTTGGATCAGCCACCTTGTTATCTGATGTCATCCACTTTTATTATCCTGTGACAGGGCCGTAACCTGAGGGGGTGCAGTCGTACTGGGCTCCAGGAGCCTTAGGGGCCCATAAGCACTGGCATCAGTATTGAGATTGCAGCTTTCATTTGGCCCATAAGCCAAGGAGACCCATAGATTACCCGAACCACAATAAGGTGGATTATTGGCATTGCAGTTTTTGATTTTTTCCCCCCAAAACCAGTTCCTTTCAGTTGCAGAGACAGCCTGGCTTTGAAGAGGTTAAGAATCCTCTGTGTGTCGGGGATATTACTTTTCTCCTACTTGACATATAACGTTTCCAGCGGCCCCGCCACCTGGAAAGAATCGGCGTGTGTGGGATTTGTGATTTCATTTCTGTTTCCGTCTAAAGGTCTGGCCGTGTATGGGGATACTGCGCAGAATTATACGCTGCTCCCTGCTCCTTTTCATGGCAGATTAAAATATTTACACAAATATGTGACTACCTCTGCTTAAAGGTACGAAAAGGAGAAAATCTTTTATCTGGCACCGGCTTATGAATTCCTGATGTGGAAGCCGAGCCCGGTAAAGCTTCCTGAACGCTCCTGATAACAGACCACAAGCGCGGCCTCACAATGTCTAATTATTTCTCGTACAAACGTTACAAGTGGATTTACGGCGCTCAATTAATGGATCCAGTTTTAGAAATCTCTTTCCCTTTACAACACATTAAAAAAAAAAAAAAAAATTGCCCTCAGCAATTTTTACAACCTGGGAGTAACTGAAGGAAATGTTTTCTTATTTCTGAGTTTACTTAAAGGGGTACTTCAATTGTCAGGAGTTATCATCTACCCATGTTTGAGTAAGTGTGCTAAGATGGTTTCAAAAAATCTCACGAGAGGTGTATCAAATAGTAGTGAGCATGCTCAGCCATAGATTCTTGCAAGAAATGTATGAAACTGTAGTGAGCATGCTCAGCCATAGATTCCTGCAAGAAATGTATCAAACAGTAGTGAGCATGCTCAGCCATAGATTCTACAAGAAATGTATCAAACAATAGTGAGCATGCTCAGCCATAGATTCCTACAAGAAATCTATCAAACAGTAGTGAGCATGCTCAGCCATAGATTCCTACAAGAAATCTATCAAACAGTAGTGAGCATGCTCAGCCATAGATTCCTACAAGAAATGTATCAAACAATAGTGAGCATGCTCAGCCATAGATTCCTACAAGAAATGTATCAAACAGTAGTGAGCATGCTCAACCATAGATACTTGCAAGAAATGTATCAAACTGTAGTGAGCATGCTCAGCCATAGATTCTTGAAAGAAATGTATCAAACAGTAGTGAGCATGCTCAGCCATAGATTCTTGCAAGAAATGTATCAAACTGTAGTGAGCATGCTCAGCCACAGATTCCTGCAAGATATGTATCAAACGGTAGTCAGCATGCTTAGCCATAGATTCTCCAAGAAATCTATCAAACAGTAGTGAGCATGCTCAGCCATACATTCTCCAAGAAATCTAGCAAGCAATAGCAAGCAAGCTCAGCCATAGATTCCTACAAGAAATGTATCAAACAGTAGTGAGCATCCTCAGCCAAAGATTCTCCAAGAAATCTATCAAACAACAGCGAGCAAGCTCAGCCACAGATTCCTACAAGAAATGCATCAAACAGTATTGAGCATGCTCAGCCAAAGATTCTCCAAGAAATCTATCAAACAATAGCGAGCAAGCTCAGCCACAGATTCCTACAAGAAATATATCAAACAGTAGTGAGCATGCTCAGCCATAGATTCTCCAAGAAATATATCAAACAGTAGTGAGCATGCTCAGCCATAGATTCTTGCAAGAAATGTATAAAACTGTAGTGAGCATGCTCAGCTATAGATTCCTGCAAGAAATGTATGAAACAGTAGTGAGCATGCTCAGCCATAGATTCTACAAGAAATCTATCAAACAGTCATGAACATGCTGAGCCATAGATTCCCCCAAGAGATGTACCAAACAGTAGCGAGCATGCTCAGCCACAGATTCTGCAAGAAATGTGTCAAACAGTAGTTGAGTATATTCAGCCATAGATTCCCTCAAGAGATGTATTGAACAGTAGCGGGCATACTCAGCCATAGATTCGGCAAGAAATCTATCATACGGTAGTGAGCATGCTCAGCCATATACAGTCCTATGAAAAAGTTTGGGCACCCCTATTAATCTTAATCATTTTTAGTTCTAAATATTTTGGTATTTGCAGCAGCCATTTCAGTTTGATATATCTAATAACTGATGGACACAGTAATATTTCAGGATTGAAATGAGGTTTATTGTACTAACAGAAAATGTGCAATATGCATTAAACCAAAATTTGACCGGTGCAAAAATATGGGAACCTCAACAGAAAAGTGACATTAATATTTAGTAGATCCTCCTTTTGCAAAGATAACAGCCTCTAGTCGCTTCCTGTAGCTTTTAATCAGTTCCTGGATCCTGGATGAAGGGATTTTGGACCATTTCTTTCTACAAAACAATTCAAGTTCAGTTAAGTTTGATGGTCGCCGAGCATGGACAGCCCGCTCTCAAATGATCTGAAAACAAAGATTGTTCAACATAGTTGTTCAGGGGAAGGATACAAAACGTTGTCTCAGAGATTTAACCTGTCAGTTTCCACTGTGAGGAACATAGTAAGGAAATGGAAGACCACAGGGACAGTTCTTGTTAAGCCCAGAAGTGGCAGGCCAAGAAAAATATCAGAAAGGCAGAGAAGAAGAATGGTGAGAACAGTCAAGGACAATCCACAGACCACCTCCAAAGAGCTGCAGCATCATCTTGCTGCAGATGGTGTCACTGTGCATCGGTCAACTATACAGCGCACTTTGCACAAATAGAAGCTGTATGGGAGAGTGATGAGAAAGAAGCCGTTTCTGCACGTACGCCACAAATAGAGTTGCCTGAGGTATGCAAAAGCACATTTGGAGAAGCCAACTTCATTTTGGAAACAAAGATTGAGTTGGCGTCCAAAAAGAAACAGCATTCCAAGAAAAACACATGCTACCCACTGTAAAATTTGGTGGAGGTTCCATCATGCTTTGGGGCTGTGTGGCCAATGCCGGCATCGGGAATCTTGTTAAAGTTGAGAGTCGCATGGATTCCACTCAGTATCAGCAGATTCTTGAGAATAATGTTCAAGAATCAGTGACGAAGTTGAAGTTACGCCGGGGATGGATATTTCAGCAAGACAATGATCCAAAACACCGCTCCAAATCCTCAGGCATTCATGCAGAGGAACAATTACAATGTTCTGGAATGGCCATCCCAGTCCCCAGACCTGAATATCATTGAACATCTGTGGGATGATTTGAAGTGGGCTGTCCATGCTCGGTGACCATCTAACTTAACTGAACTTGAATTGTTTGTCCAAAATACCTTTATCCAGGATCCAGGAACTGATTAAAAGCTACAGGAAGCGACTAGAGGCTGTTATCTTTGCAAAAGGAGGATGTAATAAATATTAATGTCACTTTTCTGTTGAGGTGCCAATACTTTTGCACCGGTCAAATTTTGGTTTAATGCATATTGCACATTTTCTGTTAGTACAATAAACCTCATTTCAATCCTGAAATATTACTGTGTCCATCAGTTATTAGATATATCAAACTGAAATGGCTGTTATAAACACCAAAATATTTAGAACTAAAAATGATTAAGATTAATAGGGGTGCCCAAACTTTTTCATAGGACTGTATTCCTCCAAGAATTGTATCAAATATTAGCAAGCATGCTCAGCCATAGATTCTGCAAGAAATGTATCAAATGGTAGTGAGCATACTCAGCCATAGATTCCCCCAAGAGATTTATTGAACAGTAGCGAGCATACTCAGCCATAGATTCTGCAAGAAATATATCAAACGGTAGTGAGCATGCTGAGTCATATATTGGCCCAAGAGATGTATTAAACAGTAGCGAGCATACTTATCCATAGATTGGCCCAAGAGATGTATGGGAATGTGCATGTTCAACTGTTTCCCCATATTCCATAATTTTGTATGGGGAAGTAGTGAGCATGCTCAGCCACCATACAACTCGTGGCCTGGTAGGACAGAGGCGCTTAGTTCTAATAAATGGTGGCTGTCCCAGAGGTCAGAGCCCCACCGATCTGCCATTTATCATCTAACCCTATTAGCGAGCATGCTCAGCCATATCCATATTATATCTCCCATAGACCTGGATCCAGACAACCTGAGCTAGAGCCACCATTCTCCATGGGCCCCATAGCAGTTGATAAACCCTTGGCTCCGGGGCACCGCTTTGAGTAGGAGGATTGAACAGTGCAACTTTATTGATTCTGACACTGGACATTGTATTCTGCTTTTCTAGTCCCGCTTGCTGTCAGTAACGTGCTTTAACTCTGTACAGTTCCCGGACTGCGCTCATACCCGCGCTCTAATATATCGTATCGTACAACGCGAAGCCTTGCACTTGGGATAATAAGCGCTTGGACTTGGCCGTATCTCCGGCTGACAAATGAATTGTTGCTCCGCTCTGAGACGCCTGCAATCATTGTAAGTCGATGTGCGGATCTTCTGGCGCTCACGTCCTCGAGAGAATGATGACAGCGGAGAAATTTCTCTCCTCGGCGCTCGCTTTCCTATCGTACAAGGGGCAGCTGCGGCGCTTTATTCTCATTTTTAGGAGGTCAAACAATTTTGCACATCCCTATCAGTTATGCCTCCGATTAGCCCACTTGACTACTGACACAACAATAACGGGAAGGTGGAAGAAGATCCGGGTTCTAAGCTCATATATCCCCGAATTCTTTCCAGTGACCCCCTCTCCCATTATAGTGCAGACACCGGGTCCTATACTAACGATGACCGTAATATCCCCCATTAGTATTAAAGTGACGGTCACAGTACCCTATACCAAGGATAGCCCCAATGCCATATATTAATGGCAGCCATGGCGCCCCAATAAAAATAATAAAACATCCATATTGCCCCACTGATAATAATATGCCCCCTAAAAATTATAGTTATCCCAGTGCCCCAAGAATGACAACCACAGTGGCCCTATACCAGTGGCATAACTAGGAATGGCAGGGCCCAGTGGTGAACTTTTGACATGGGGACCCCATACTTACCTATCCCTGGCTTCGCTGCAGTCTCCGCTGCTGTCGGCCATCTTCAATGATGTCCGGGATGTCATGTGACGGGGGCCCTGCGTCATGACGCATATGGACGCAGGCCCCGGTCATGTGACGTCAGGGACATCACAGTAGTAGGCCCGAAGCCTGCCCGGAGCCCGGAAAGGTAAGTAACACTGTTTTTATGTTTCCTTACCTCTCCCGGGCCTCCGATCATTATACTCGGTGGTCCGAAAAGTGTAACTTACTGACCCGGCCCCTGCCAGGATCGGTAAGGAAGTCGGCCTTGGTAGCGGCTGTTGCCGGGCTCCCTAATGTCCCGGGCCCTGTGGCAGCTGCTATCCCGGTAGTTACGCTCTTGCCCTACCAAGGATAACCACAATGGATGATTATGTAGATAATCTGTTTTCCCTTAGTCCCAACAGCGGCACAAGGTCCGTATTGTGCCGCTGGTGGGATGACAGGGAATGCCACATACTAATTGTAGCCACAGTGCCCCAAAAGTAATGTCAGGTACAGTGCCCTACACCGATTATGCAAACAGTGTCACATACCAATGGTAACCAACGTGCCCCCCACAAAATAATAATAAAGTAGTCACAGTGCCCCAAAAATAATGACAGCTGCAGTATCCCATAAAAAGGACCATGCAACATATGAAAGGTAACCACAATGCCCCTATAAAACCAATAATATAGCCGCAGTGCCTCAATAAAAATGGCAGCCACGTACCATACCAAGGATAACCACAGGACCACATAGTAATGGCAGCCACGGTTGCCCCTCTAAAATACTAAACACAGTGCCCAAATAATAATGGCAGCTACGGTGCCCCATACCAAGTATAACCACAATGCCATACATTAATAGTACACACAGTGCCCCAATAATAATCACCATCAATTTGCCCAATAATAATGACGACCGCAGCGCCCCTATACCAAAAATGACTAGTTAAAGGGATTCTACCATTAAAACCCTCTTTTTTGTGGATAAGACGTCGGAGTAACCTTTAGAAAGGCTATTTATCTCTTACCTTTAGATGTGGTCTCCACCGCGCCGTTCCTTAGAAATACCGTTTTTTACAATATGTAAATTAGTTCTCTCGCAGCGATGGGGGCGGGCCCCAACGCTGGACATGCGATGGGGGCGACCCCACTGCTACTCGAGAACAGGCTCGAGCGACGCCTCTATCTTCGGCTGGATCCTCCCCTTCTTTCGTCGTCTTTCTTCGGTGTCACCTCCGACCCTCTGCGCAGTTGGCTCTGCCAGTGAGACACTAGTAGAGCCGACTGCGCATGCGCACAATTGCGGCCTTGGAACTATAGTCGCCGTCCGGCATGCTCAGTCGGCTCTACTAGTGTCTCACTGGCAGAGCCAACTGCGCAGGTGTCGGAGGTGACGCCGAAGAAAGACGACGAAAGAAAGGTAGGATCCAACCGAGGATAGAGGCGTCGCTGGAGCCCGCCCCCATCACTGCGAGAGAACTAATTTGCATACCGGTAAAAAACGGTATTTCTAAGGAACGGCGCGGCGGAGATCACATGGTAGAATCCCTTTAAGGGCAAATGGGAAGCTTTATATAACTCGCACTAAAACCCATGACAATAATTTTAGCGATAGACATTGTTTAATTAAATCTATGGAGACAATTTTGAGAAATTTTTTAAATAAAAAAAAAAAAAAAAATTACAAAAATTATTGATTCTGGGAAAACATTATTATTTATGGGCAGATTTATAGGTACAGGTCAGCACTACGTCCTGGTCTATCCCAAAATTTTGGTAAAATTTTTGAAAAAAAAAAAAAATGTAATACCGCCCCAGCCAGCGAAGGGTTAAACCGTTGCCATAAAACGAGCGGGCTTACCGCTAGCGAACGCTTCCTGGTGACCTCAGTAAAGACATGTATACAGCTCTCTATCCGTATAATAGCTGATATAAACACTTTCCTACCAAAAATAAAACACTGCGAGAGATTTACGGCGGCCTCTCGGAGCGAAGGGACGGGCTTCACTCGTTCTTCTTCTTTTAGGGCCGACGTCCTCTCCCCATAGATGGGTTTTTTACGGCGGGTGCTGAAAGATTTCAGTAGAAGGAATGGAGGGAATTGACGGTGCATATTTCTCTGTAATGGTTCATGGTGGAATAAAAGTAAAAATAATAGGACGTCGTAGGTGTCATCATTTAAAGACAATGTGTAAGAGCGAATAACTGTGTGTGATGGAGAGGAGGCCGCGCCGGCCCTCCCTGGAGTCACTATTAGCGGGTTATATGTACAAGTGTCAGCATAGGGCTCGTACGTAGCTGGCCACCCCGCAGATTCCTCGTTACAAATCCCAAGGACATGAAAAATTAGACGTAGCAGAGTCGAGGTTGTTATTTGGCCAGAGTCGATTTTTTGTTGTCGAGTGCAATGGGGGCACATAGAAAGGTGGAGGTGAAATAATAGGGGTCCCAACTTGGCTGAACATTTATTAGGTCTACCCAAACTGGCCCACTATGGCCACATTATGATAGTCATCCAGTCTGCAGGTATATAGAAACGCGGGGGCGTCATAGCAAGGGTCAAAATTTGCCCCCATTGTGTGCCAGGTTTTGTCTTCCAAGCTAAAACCCTAACCCTTTACTGGAATAATGGGTGAACATTGATTGGACCCCAATTGTTCCAAGTATGACTACACAGATACATAGTAAAGTCGCGGCACCATAGCAAGAATCAAAATTTTCCCCCATTGTGTGCCAGATTTTGTCTTTCAAGCTAAAATTCTAACCCTTTTCTTGAAAATTGATTGAAGATTTATTGAATTGTCCCCAATTGTCCCAAATCTGACTTCCATGATGTAATTAGGATGTCAGTGCCTCAAGTATGCACACCAATAGAGGGCGCTGACTGAGAATGTGCAAGTCTGTCTTCCATGATGTAATTAGGAAGACAGAGTCTCAAGTATGCACACCAATAGAGGGCGCTCACTGAGAATGTAATTAGGAAGACAGAGTCTCAGTCAAACAAAGCTATAGAGGGCGCTCCCTTTAACATCATGCCGACCTTCTCAGAGGCCTTTGTTTGCAATGATGTTGGGATTATACCAGATACAGTCTTCTCAGCCAAGGACAGCCATTTCAATGTATTTGCATCTCATCAGCTTGGCGCAGAGAGCCATGTTCCATGTTCCTTTGCACAGTGGAGCGCTTATGGCTTAATAAGACTCCACACACCTATATGGTGGTCTCTCCCTATGGAGTGACGACCTCCCCTCAACCCTGTCTAAGCCTCTCACCTCTGCCAGATCAGTCCTCTCTGCGTCAAGCTGATGAGATGCAAATACATCGAAATGGCTCATAATGCAGAAAAAAATTAGCTATGAAAGATTTAGTCTTCCCTTTCCTTTCTATTTCGTAGGTCTCTGCTTGCTGACAGTGAATGGGAACATTTTCACTCCCTGATGGGTCACAAATTCTGCCACACTTCTTGGGTTGGGTTGTATCCAGTCTAGACAATTATCTAGAATCTAAATGTATAAGAAACACAAATCTCTCTCCTGTCCATGGTTTGTTATAAAGTATCAGTGGACATAAAATGTCAAGACTCTTAAAGGGATTCTGACGCCAGAACCAGCGTATCACCCCAGCCCCACAGATCGATAAGCTAAGGTTTCCTGAATCAAACTGTGTTTCCCCCTTGTAAATCGCTGCTTCCATTGCCGAGATATCGCTCTCTCTTGTTGAACAATATGGGAGCGGCCATTGCTTTCAGGCTCATTTGCATATGGCAAAAACAGCGATATCTCGGAAACGGATGCGGCGATACACAAGGGGAAAACACTGTTTTATTCAGGT
>NC_134266.1:269623741-269706241 GCF_031893055.1 Leptodactylus fuscus | reverse complement strand
TATTCCATAGAGGTAGTCAGTGCTCCTCCCTAGAGGTAGTCTGTGCTCCTATATAGAGATAGTCAGTGCTTTTCCATAGATATAGTCAGTGATATTCCATAGAGGTAGTCAGTGCTCCTCCCTAGAGGTAGTTAATGCCCCTCCCCAGAGGTATTCAGCGCCCCTCCCTGGAGGAACTGAATAGTCAGAAAAGAAGGGTGTCATGGTATCTAAAGTTCATAGAAATGGGGGTAACCAAACCAGGCCCTTCTGTCTTGTGTGTCACAGCCCGACACCACATTAGGAGACCCACTCCTCTATAGTCCCCCTCCTCTATATACTGTGTGATGAGGCCCTTGTAGACATTTGCATTGACATTGCTGATGCAGACATTACACATTTATGGTGATGCCGCTGACCAGGAGCTTTTTCCCTTCCTTTGGAAGCTATCTACGCAGACAGAGATTTTCTCTTCTATTTTCTGGCGTCCTGGGAGGCCGCCTCACGCTGCGATTCGACTTTTAAAGCTTATTTTCAATTGTATTTTCAATCTGGGTTTTCCGCTAAACTGGCGTGTTTGTGAGCGCTGATGGATTTATCTGGGTGGCTGGGACGGAGCCGATGCTTAAGCTAACCTCTGCATCCAACTGCTAGGAAAATTATAAATCTGAAGGAAGCAAAAGAGACCCCGGAGAAGCCGCCGAGCGTTAACTAGAGCACAGAATCTACCTCCGGGTTACACATAACCTCTGGATGGGGAAATGTAATTATCGGGTAATTAATAGGCGATGACCTGTAACAGGGATATACAGTCAATGCAACCTTCACAGGAAGATGGGAAATATAATGCAAAGACCTTGTCTCAAAATCATTCTTAAGTTAATGAGGTCGACTTCTTGAAAATCTCTGTACAGTTGTGTTATGGGCTTATTAGGAGGAGTGTATCTAAGCCTATCATGTGTGATACTGTCTGATGAACTGTTGTATCTAAGCCTATCATGTGTGATACTGTCTGCTAAACTGTTGTATCTAAGCAAATCATGTGTCAGGCGTATGTGGGCATGGCCAAGGTAGAAAAGGGAGTGGCTTAATAAACCTTGCCCAAAAGAGAGCGGGCACAATTAGTTCAAGCATGGGACTTACTGTCCTGTATTTTACCAACTTCAAAGCTGGTTCATATAATAATGTCTGTTGAGCTAGTGTATCTAATTGTAGGATACCATATGCCAAGTTCGTGTATCTAATCCTAACATGTGATACTTTCTGTTATAGGGAGTCCCTCTATCTGCAGGGCTGGGGTGATATGCTGGGTCTGGTGACACTAACCTATCTATCTGCAGGGCTGGGGTGATATGCTGGTTCTGGTGACAGTAACCTATCTATCTGCAGGGCTGGGGTGATATGCTGGTTCTGGTGACAGTAACCTATCTATCTGCAGGGCTGGGGTGATATGCTGGTTCTGGTGACAGTAACCTATCTATCTGCAAGGCTGGGGTGATATGCTGGGTCTGGTGAAAGTAACCTATCTATCTGCAGGGCTGGGGTGATATGCTGGGTCTGGTGAAAGTAACCTATCTATCTGCAGGGCTGGGGTGATATGCTGGGTCTGGTGACAGTAACCTATCTATCTGCAGGGCTGGGGTGATATGCTGGGTCTGGTGACACTAACCTATCTATCTGCAGGGCTGGGGTGATATACTGGGTCTGGTGACAGTAACCTATCTATCTGCAGGGCTGGGGTGATATGCTGGGTCTGGTGACACTAACCTATCTATCTGCAGGGCTGGGGTGATATACTGGGTCTGGTGACAGTAACCTATCTATCTGCAGGGCTGGGGTGATATGCTGGGTCTGGTGACACTAACCTATCTATTTGCATTGCTGGGGTGATATGCTGGGTCTGGTGACAGTAACCTATCTATCTGCAGGGCTGGGGTGATATGCTGGGTCTGGTGACACTAACCTATCTATCTGCAGGGCTGGGGTGATATGCTGGTTCTGGTGACAGTAACCTATCTATCTGCAGGGCTGGGGTGATATGCTGGTTCTGGTGACAGTAACCTATCTATCTGCAGGGCTGGGGTGATATGCTGGGTCTGGTGACAGTAACCTATCTATCTGCAGGGCTGGGGTGATATGCTGGGTCTGGTGACAGTAACCTATCTATCTGCAGGGCTGGGGTGATATGCTGGTTCTGGTGACAGTAACCTATCTATCTGCAGGGCTGGGGTGATATGCTGGGTCTGGTGACAGTAACCTATCTATCTGCAGGGCTGGGGTGGTCTTTAGGGTAGGCCCCCCAGAATCATTTGGAGGACCCAAGTAACTTCAGTCCATCTCTAGACCTGGGAATCAGGAAAGGGAGCTGCATACCGTTTCTTACCAGTGTGTACAGTTTGTTACTATCCTCCGTTTTCTCGGCCTTTAACCACATAACAGATCTGTCATCTGTCAAGAAATCCTCTGCCCTATTATTATAATGAGATGACTCTGTTGACCTTGTCCCAGTTTACACAGCAAAGCTGACAAGTGAACTACCGAGAACTGGAAATGTCACCTTATAGCGTGTGCTCCGGTGGCCAATGGGAATACGGGAATATTGTATGATAGAAACCTAGCGGAATTTCTCTGTTGCTCTGTATCTAAGCCCGTTATACGTGATACTGTGTCAGGGAAGAGACCAGCATTACATTATCAGACTATTAAAATGGACCCCGAGCTCCAGTTATTAGCGACGAAAATGGGAAAAAGTTATTAGCTCTGAATTATTTCACGGGATTAATATTCTGCCGCATTTCCATGTGTCAGGCTCTACACTGTACAGATAGGAAAGACGGCACACTGTAGGAAATTCTTTCCTTATTTTTAACTCCTCCTTAACCCCTTCACGTAGCAAACTTTCCGTTAAAAGCTGTAAGCCTGGGCAAAATCAAGCCTGAGTAAGGCGCCCCCTAGGACAAAACATCTTCCACTGCTTCCCCGGATGACCATTGGAGTGGCCTAGCACTGTATTGGATTCCATTAAGAAAGGAGATACTGAGGGAGGAGATAGCAGGGACTATGCTTCCTATGAAGACTATGTGATTGGGTGACTATTATAGTTGGCTGCCATAGTTACAACCAGTTCGGAACAAATCGGGTTTGTTAACAATTTTCCAAAATTTTCAGATTTGGGTGAATATGAATATTTTGGGGTTTACCAACTATGAATCATTATTATACTGTGCGGTTTCTTCAGGCCCCTGAGTATAATAGTGGGAGGCTTAGTGGAGGTGCATAATAAAACAAAATACTCGCCTCTCCTGAGCTCCATTGTGGCATTGACATCATTACGGAAGTCCAATCACAGATCTCCATGATGACTTGGGGGTCGGAAGAGGACACCAGAGTGATGGAGGATGCCCAGCAATGGTTAAAACCTCAAAACCAACAACGCGCACCTTTCCTGCACTCTGTTGGGGCATCCTTCATTGCTCCAGTGTTCTCTTCTGCAGATCACGTGGGAGCAGGGTCTAAGTCACCAAAAGCCCAAAAGACCTGGGGCCGGAAGGGGACACCAGAGTGATGGTGGATGCTGTGTGAAGCTCGGTGATGGTTATAACCTCAAAACCTACAACATGCACCTTTCCTGGGCCCCACTGGGGCATCCTCCATTGCTCCAATGTCCTCTTCTGGGGTCAAGAGGGGGGGGGCAGGCCTAAAGTCACCACCAATGCCCAATTACTGGACTAGAATTGACAGAATTGACTAGAAGAAGACACCAAAGCAACGGGTGGGAGTCCCAGAAGTTGGACCCCCACTGCCATGTGTTGTACTTGACTGTATTCAGCATACGCATTGATGGCGGTAGTGCTCATGCTTGATCCCTGTTCTCATGATCAGTGAAGATCCAACTTGTTGAATTGTCACCAAACCGGCACTGATCATCTATCCATTCAACTTCCGACAAATTTTTTTTCCCAAAAATCGCCACCATTGTAATCCAGTGCAATTGCCTAGATGTGCGGTGATATTACCAGGAGTACTGGAAAGCCGGGAATCTCTGACTTGGCGCTATAATAGTCGGCAACCAGAAACGGATATCAATAAGAAAAGTTAACGTGACCAAAGAGCCGTGACTACAGTCGCAGCCGAGCAGAACATGATCCTGTAGTCAGAGCTCTTGTGCCTTGAGTAATACTTTTTCCCAATCTGTTGATCTATTTGAAGCCATGGAAATCCATAAGTGACATAGGACTGCCGCCACACTTGCCTGCTCCCCAGTCTCTGATGTGTAGATGTGATCTGTGAACAGGGAGCCACGCTCGCTCCTGAATGCATGGGCTCAGCCAAGCGTTTGAGGGCTCTGAAGAGAGCTATACGGTTACAGATAAGCAAGACGACACCTTTCTCCAACGTGGTGAGCCTCCATTGTCCAAAAAACAACAAAAAAACCCATATGGACCATACAATTGTTACATAAAAAAATAACGTGTAACAAATCATTATTGTATGTCGACATATCTCAATGTTCTGTGACGTAATATCAGAGAATTTGATTTAATTCTGATGCCATCGTTGTATCTTCTAAAGATACGGCCTGTACCTGGAAAAGTAGAATATAGAAGAAAGTCCTGTAGACTGAGAGCTATCTGGAGGGCAGCAAATGTTTTAATGCCGCCCTGGATGTGCTCAGATAGAATATCTTGTAAGATAAGTTATGTATAGACTTAGAACCAACTTAACAAGTATCTTCTAGAAACACCTGGGAATGTAGAAAACAGAACAAAGATGTGAAGTTCTGTAGCCTGAGAGCTAACAGGAAAGAAGCAAATACTTTAATGCTGCCATGGATGTGATAAGATTGAATATAATGTGATGTATAGATTTCGAGCCAACATTGACAACCTCCTATAAACATGGCCGTGTACCCGAAAATGTAGAAGAGAGAACGTACATCTTGTAACCTGAGAGCTAACTGGAAAGCAGCAAATATTACAATGCTGGCCTGGATGGAACTCATGGATAATGTGAGCTAAATGATACTTATTAGAAAATTTAGATCTATTTAGGTAAGAACAAGTAGCCCCTAGAAACATATATTATACTAGGTAAAGCATAGATGAGAGATTGGAGGTTGTAGCCTGAGAGCTAACTGGAAAACAGCAAATATTTTATTGTAAGATAAGCAATGTATAGATTTAGAACCAAAATTAGGACTCAACATGGCCCCCTATAGACATGGAATGTACCTGGAAATATAGAAGAAAGATGGAAATTTCTGTAGCCTGAGAGCTAACAGGAAATCAGCAAATACTTGAATACTAGCCTGGATGTGCTTAGACAGAATATAATGTAATCTATAGATTTGGAGCCAACATTGACATCCCCTATAAACATGACATGTACGTGAAAATGTACTAGAGAGAAAGTATAACCTGAGAGCTAACAGGAAAGCAGCAAATATAAGAATGCTGTCCTGGATGGGACTCATGGATAATGTGAGTTAATTTATATTTGTTAGAAATTTAGAGCTATTTAGATAAGAACAAGTAGCCCCTAGAAACATATAAGATAGAATATACAACATAGGATGAGATGAGAGATTGGAGGTTGTAGCCTGAGAGCTAACTGGAAAACAGCAAATATTTTATTGTAAGATAAGCAATGTATAGATTTAGAACCAACATTAGGACTCAACATGGCCCCCTATAGACATGGAATGTACCTGGAAATACAGAAGAAAGATGGAAGGTTCTGTAGCCTGAGAGCTAACAGGAAAGCAGCAAATACTTCAATACTAGCCTGCATATGCATAGACAGAAGAAAATGTAATGTATAGATGTGGAGCCAACATTGACATCCCCTATGAACATGACATGTATGGGAAAATGTACTAGAGAGAAAGCACAACCTGAGAGCTAACAGGAAAGCAGCAAATGTTTTAATGTAAGATAAGCAATGTATAGACTTAGAGCCAACATTAGGACTGAACAAGTAGCACTTAGAGACATAGCATATACCTGAAAATGAAGGAAACAGAAAAGAGATAGGAAGTCGGGTAGCCTGAGAGCTAACAGGAGGGCAGCAAATATATAAATGCTGTCTCGGATGCCATTATACAGAATATAATGTAAGGTATGTGATAGTTATCATTCATTTCGAGCTAACTTTAGGACTGAACGTGTCGCCCCATCAGCTTAGCTTAGAGATCCTAAAACATAAAGTATAGATGAGAGATGGGAGGTTGTGTAGCCTGAGAGCTAACTGGAAAGCAGCAAATACTTGAATGTGAATAGACAGAATAAAGTGTAAAATAAGCAATGTATAGAATTAGTGCCAACATGTGGGCCGAACAAGAACCTGGAAATATACAATGTAGCAGTGGGAAGTCCTGCCGCCTGAGCGTTAACTGGAAAGCAGCAAATATTTGAATGCTGCTTTGGTTGTGAGTAAAGAATCCAATGCACGATATGAAATGTCTAAATTTAGGGCCAACATCAGGGCTGAGGATATACCCGCGTGCATCTGAGAATATAGAAGAGAGATGGGAAGTCCTGAGAGCTAACAGAAAAGCAGCAACTATATGAATGCTGGACTGGATGGGACTCAAGTGACAAGTAATGTATACATTTATAGTCAGGATATTCCTGGCGCCTGGTTATCTGCTCATATGCAAATACAAGTTACAACAAAACTGAAAATTGTTACAATAGTCCTTCCTTGTTTTTGCAAAGGACTTAACAATTAGGCTCTAACAATGAATATGTTGCTATTTGGCATGGGTTTCTCAATCCTCCCGGCAGGAGGACCTTTCCCCGAGCTCCTTAAAATGATAAGCAGCCGCCTACCCAATGTCTCCTGGCATCAATATAATGGTGTCCAGCCCCCCGTGCGACTCCTTGGCATGAAGTCTCCAGGATTTTAGATTCTCGGCAATAGTTAAATGAGAAAATGAGTGAATGTGAAATTAACATTCGTTTAACTTCTCCTGGAGGAATATATTAGCAGTTTCCCCGGGAGCGGAGAAGAGGTGATAAATTATAGTCTCTAAAACACAAGACAAGAATTTCTTAGTTGCTTCTCTGACACTTGTGGCGGAAATAAGGATTTATATTTTAGGACATTCGAGGTAAGTAAGAACTAGCCTCATTTACATCATTGTTAAAGGGGGTTTCCGGGGTCAGGATATTGGGGGTCTATCCTTAAGATCAGATCGGTGAGCTACAATTCTTGGCTTCTCTGACAACCAACTGTTTGAGTTCATTGTTTACAGAGATGGGCAAACCAGATTCATCCTGAATTTTTCAAACATCTCAGGCTCTACCTAGACTCAAAATTTTGGGGGTTCGTCACTCACAAAACACTATTATATTAGGGTATAGTAAGTGGAGGCCCCGGAGAGGTGAGAAAACATAACAAATGATTAGACTCATCTTGCCTCACTTCTAATGTTGTTTGGTGGTCCCCCGACATCCTCATGTGACCTCTGATGTCCCGCGCCATGGAGTAACCACTGAGGACTGTTTTTGGGAGCGTGTGGCACCAGCCATAGGCCGGAAGAGGATGCCCGAGGCCACTAGGATGCCCGGAGAGGTGAGGAAAGGTCAGTATATGTTTGTTATGTTTACTCCCATTGACCCGAAACCAACCAGAGGGTCAGCTTTTCATCGAAACAAATATCACAAGGTCCGTCCATCTTTAATTCCTTATTTTAACCCATTTACCCTGTACTATATAATATATACTATTCAGATCACAATAAACAATGAAGAGGCCACTGCTCATACCCAAGTGCCGCGGCCTCCTTAAAAAGTCAATTAGTATAGGTGTCCATTCAGATCCAATATCTTGATCCCATCCATATCTTGATCCAACAAAACCCTTCCAAAGGGATTGTTCAGTGTTCATCAGACACATTCCCCCACCGACGGAGATGGTGGGTTAAAAAAATGATGAAGCCCACAGTGGAGATGTTCCTACATGCCGACCCATATTTTTGGGTTGAAGTAGTATTCCCATCGCATTCCTAGGACTTGCTACAGTTGGAGAGCAATGGGTTGGACAACCATTAGGCCCATTCAACAATCCCAACAAGGAGGAATCTTACCCAGTCCAAATTATAATTGTACAATTATTACTATTATTGTATTCTTATACTACTTACTTGCTATAATGGCTACATGTAACACATAGTGCCGCTCCATAAAAGCAAAAATTTAGGGTTCTAACCAAAACTAGGCATAAGCAAAGCAAGCCTCCTGGTTCATCAAACTACCGGTCCCTAGAAGACAATGGCCCAATGTATATGCCAATCATTGTCATCACTTTCATCATCACCAGGTAAATCAATTCTAGTGGAATGGACACTTTGGTCCATAGGAACCAACACAACCACAAATTCTATTCAAACAATTCAACAATTGGATGTTTTTGACAATGTTTCTACTTTACGTTTCCATAAGACGTTGTGTGAAACACCCACTTACCATTTTCGGTGTTCTCGTGCTCCGTGTCGGTAAGGGTCAGGTTGGAGTTGGCTCTACTCGATAAGCAAGAGCTCCGTCCAGACTTGGTGTTCCTCGTCCAGAGTCTTACCGGGTGATCCGGTGATAAGACACAGTCAGCTTCATTGTCTGCATCGTTCTCACCAGTCATAGAATAGCCGCAATGTGGAAGGCCAATATCAGTCCGGTACAGTGTTCCATGAGGCGGTGTGACTTCACCAAGACCCAGCTCATGTAGCGTGAAACTGCCACCTATGCAAACAATAAAAGCGTAGAACCATGATTATTCAAAAATTGTTGGGTTTCCCATCTGTGTCTGGTTACACATTTCTCCCAAGTACCCTGAGCACCCTGGGCTGTACAGCAATTCACACAAAGTACTATAGAATATATAGAAAGTTATTCTGGTCCACTCTGAATATGTCTTGAAAAAGAGGCAGAATAGAAGTGAAATAGATATCTGATATATAGACCCCGGTGGCTGGAATAGGGTAGGACCTTTATGGTATCGATCCATTTGTCCCTTAGGAACATGACATGGCTGGATGACCAGAACCTATAGCTCTATAGAGTCCAAAATGGCTGTCAAATATAACTGCCGGTTACAAATGAAGGTGCAGCTCTGGAGCACAAACTTCTGCTGTATACCAGTCCATACCTCCTAACAGTCCTGGATTCTGCAGGGCATTCCCGGATTCAGTGTCCTGTCCCGCAGTCTAGGTCGGCAGGAGGTATGTCCCGGTTTCAACTCATCTGTGTTCTCTGGACGCAGATGAGTTGAATACATAGGTGAGTAGCGCTAAGCTCAGCACCTGCTCTACCGCTGCGCTCCGGATAGTGGATGTGTAGGCGCGATGTGATGACATCAGTCACATCGTGCCTACAGCTCTGTGAGTGAGACTGAGGAGAGGGCTGCGGGGGAGCAAGGGAAAGGTGAATATCAGTGTTGTTTTGTGTTAAACATTGAGGGGGAACATAATGAAGGGGGCCCATGAAACTAGGGGCAGATGAAGGGGGGGAATGACATGAAACTAGGGCAGAGATGGAGGAGGAGGGGAAGTGAAACTAGGGGTAGAGATGGAGGAGAGGGGGACATGAAACTGGGGGCAGAGATGGAGGGGGGCATGAAACTAGGGGCAGAGATGGGGGGGACATAAAACTGGGAGAAGAGATGGGGGGCATGAAACTGGGGGCAGAGATGGAGGGGGGCATGAAACTAGGGGCAGAGATGGGGGACATAAAACTGGGGGCAGAGATGGGGGGCATGAAACTGGGGGCAGAGATGGAGGGGGGCATGAAACTAGGGGCAGAGATGGGGGGACATAAAACTGGGGGCAGAGATGGGGGGCATGAAACTGGGGGCAGAGATGGAGGGGGCATGAAACTGGGGGAAGAGATGGGGGGCATAAAACTGGGGGCAGAGATGAGGGGGCATGAAACTGGGGGCAGAGATTAAAGGGGTATATGAAACTGGGGGAGAGATGAAGGGAGAAAATATAACTTACGGGTGACTGAAGGAGGATTATACTGTGTGGGGGCACATGAAAAATGAATGAGAATGGGCGGAGTCAATAAAAGTGGGCAGAGCTAAATTTTGTCCCTCTTTGTGTTCTTCAAAAGTTGGGAGGTATATATTATGCATGTACTATTGAGGCTTTTAGACTGAGAAAATCCCCCCACATGGTTTCTGCCTCTTATACAAAAGGTCCTGGGTTCGAAACACGGGACAGAAATAATAAAAACAGGAAGAATAAACATTACATTGATGTAGAGTGGAGTCCCTGCGGTGTTGGAGTCCCTGTTGAAGTTCGGGTTGTGGGTGGGATCTGCCCCATCAAAACACCACCATTCATGGTATTGAACCATTTATCCTTTAAAAATGGATTGTGCAACCCTTGATACCAGATGCCCAAAAACTATAGACTTCAAAATGGCTACCCAACAACTTCCTGTTCTCAGATACAAAGAACGAGTGCAGCTCTGGAGCACACACTTCTGCTAAGAGATGAAAAGAACTGAAACATGAATGAGCATGTGCGAGAGTGATTAACCCTTTACCAATGGCGGTGCTTATTCCCGTACTCCAGCGATGTTATTTGGCGCTATAGGTGATGTAATATATTATTACTGATCTGAAGGCTGGAGAGATGTAAAAATAAATGTTTTATATATTCTGTGGGAGAAATGATTTAATCTTCAGTAATGACATATAAGAGGGCTTGTCACGCCGCGCTGATTTACATGCCTACCCTCACATTTAGCACTTTGGTAATGACCTCTAAGTGCAGAGCTAATCTGTTTACGTCTAGGATGGCGCCCACGCTCACCAGCCAAGAACTCTGCGAGGTAAACAATTTACCAGTAAGTTCTCAGCAGCCGATTACAAAGTCTCTGTCATATCCGTGCCATGAAATGGCGAAATAGAAAAGAAAGTGTGGAAGGGATCAAAGAAACCGAACCCAGAGGTGACCTAACCTGACATAGTCCAATGGGAGCTACTATATATAGGTTATAGTTACTGTGTGTATATACTGTGTACTGTGACATCACTGTGTGTATTATCTCTGTACTGTGACATCACTGTGTGTATTATCTCTGTACTGTGACATCACTGTGTGTATTATCCTGTACTGTGACATCACTGTGTGTATTATCTCTGTACTGTGACATCACTGTGTGTATTATCTCTGTACTGTGACATCACTGTGTATTATCTCTGTACTGTGACATCACTGTGTGTATTATCTCTGTACTGTGACATCACTGTGTGTATTATCTCTGTACTGTGACATCACTGTGTGTATTATCCTGTACTGTGACATCACTGTGTGTATTATCTCTGTACTGTGACATCACTGTGTGTATTATCCTGTACTGTGACATCACTGTGTGTATTATCTCTGTACTGTGACATCACTGTGTGTATTATCTCTGTACTGTGACATCACTGTGTGTATTATCTCTGTACTGTGACATCACTGTGTGTATTATCTCTGTACTGTGACATCACTGTGTGTATTATCCCTGTAATGTGACATCACTGTGTGTATTATCTCTGTACTGTGACATCACTGTGTGTATTATCCCTGTACTGTGACATCACTGTGTGTATTATCTCTGTACTGTGACATCACTGTGTGTATTATCCTGTACTGTGACATCACTGTGTGTATCATCCTGTACTGTGACATCACTGTGTGTATTATCTCTGTACTGTGACATCACTGTGTATTATCCTGTACTGTGACATCACTGTGTGTATTATCTCTGTACTGTGACATCACTGTGTGTATTATCCTGTACTGTGACATCACTGTGTGTATTATCCTGTACTGTGACATCACTGTGTGTATTATCCTGTACTGTGACATCACTGTGTGTATTATCCCTGTACTGTGACATCACTGTGTATTATCCTGTACTGTGACATCACTGTGTGTATTATCTCTGTACTGTGACATCACTGTGTGTATTATCCTGTACTGTGACATCACTGTGTGTATTATCCTGTACTGTGACATCACTGTGTGTATTATCCTGTACTGTGACATCACTGTGTGTATTATCCTGTACTGTGACATCACTGTGTGTATTATCCCTGTACTGTGACATCACTGTGTGTATTATCCTGTACTGTGACATCACTGTGTGTATTATCTCTGTACTGTGACATCACTGTGTGTATTATCTCTGTACTGTGACATCACTGTGTGTATTATCCTGTACTGTGACATCACTGTGTGTATTATCCCTGTACTGTGACATCACTGTGTGTATTATCTCTGTACTGTGACATCACTGTGTGTATTATCTCTGTACTGTGACATCACTGTGTGTATTATCCCTGTAATGTGACATCACTGTGTGTATTATCTCTGTACTGTGACATCACTGTGTGTATTATCCCTGTACTGTGACATCACTGTGTGTATTATCTCTGTACTGTGACATCACTGTGTGTATTATCCTGTACTGTGACATCACTGTGTGTATCATCCTGTACTGTGACATCACTGTGTGTATTATCTCTGTACTGTGACATCACTGTGTATTATCCTGTACTGTGACATCACTGTGTGTATTATCTCTGTACTGTGACATCACTGTGTGTATTATCCTGTACTGTGACATCACTGTGTGTATTATCCTGTACTGTGACATCACTGTGTGTATTATCCTGTACTGTGACATCACTGTGTGTATTATCCCTGTACTGTGACATCACTGTGTATTATCCTGTACTGTGACATCACTGTGTGTATTATCTCTGTACTGTGACATCACTGTGTGTATTATCCTGTACTGTGACATCACTGTGTGTATTATCCTGTACTGTGACATCACTGTGTGTATTATCCTGTACTGTGACATCACTGTGTGTATTATCCTGTACTGTGACATCACTGTGTGTATTATCCCTGTACTGTGACATCACTGTGTGTATTATCCTGTACTGTGACATCACTGTGTGTATTATCTCTGTACTGTGACATCACTGTGTGTATTATCTCTGTACTGTGACATCACTGTGTGTATTATCCTGTACTGTGACATCACTGTGTGTATTATCCCTGTACTGTGACATCACTGTGTGTATTATCTCTGTACTGTGACATCACTGTGTGTATTATCCTGTACTGTGACATCACTGTGTGTATTATCCTGTACTGTGACATCACTGTGTGTATTATCCTGTACTGTGACATCACTGTGTGTATTATCTCTGTACTGTGACATCACTGTGTGTATTATCTCTGTACTGTGACATCACTGTGTGTATTATCCCTGTACTGTGACATCACTGTGTGTATTATCCTGTACTGTGACATCACTGTGTGTATTATCTCTGTACTGTGACATCACTGTGTGTATTATCTCTGTACTGTGACATCACTGCGTGTATTATCCTGTACTGTGACATCACTGTGTGTATAATCTCTGTACTGTGACATCACTGTGTGTATTATCCTGTACTGTGACATCACTGTGTGTATTATCCCTGTTCTGTGACATCACTGTGTGTATAATCTCTGTACTGTGACATCACTGTGTGTATTATCCCTGTACTGTGACATCACTGTGTGTATTATCCTGTACTGTGACATCACTGTGTGTATTATCTCTGTACTGTGACATCACTGTGTGTATTATCCTGTATTGTGACATCACTGTGTGTATTATCCTGTACTGTGACATCACTGTGTGTATTATCCCTGTACTGTGACATCACTGTGTGTATTATCCCTGTACTGTGACATCACTGTGTGTATTATCCTGTACTGTGACATCACTGTGTGTATTATCCTGTATTGTGACATCACTGTGTGTATTATATCTGTACTGTGACATCACTGTGTGTATTATCTCTGTACTGTGACATCACTGTGTGTATTATCCTGTACTGTGACATCACTGTGTGTATTATCCTGTACTGTGACATCACTGTGTGTATTATCCCTGTACTGTGACATCACTGTGTGTATTATCTCTGTACTGTGACATCACTGTGTGTATTATCCCTGTACTGTGACATCACTGTGTGTATTATCCTGTACTGTGACATCACTGTGTGTATTATCCTGTACTGTGACATCACTGTGTGTATTATCCCTGTACTGTGACATCACTGTGTGTATAATCTCTGTACTGTGACATCACTGTGTGTATTATCCTGTACTGTGACATCACTGTGTGTATTATCTCTGTACTGTGACATCACTGTGTGTATTATCCCTGTACTGTGACATCACTGTGTGTATTATCTCTGTACTGTGACATCACTGTGTGTATTATCCCTGTACTGTGACATCACTGTGTGTATTATCTCTGTACTGTGACATCACTGTGTGTATTATCCTGTACTGTGACATCACTGTGTGTATTATCCTGTACTGTGACATCACTGTGTGTATTATCTCTGTACTGTGACATCACTGTGTGTATTATCCCTGTACTGTGACATCACTGTGTGTATTATCCTGTACTGTGACATCACTGTGTGTATTATCCCTGTACTGTGACATCACTGTGTGTATTATCCCTGTACTGTGACATCACTGTGTGTATTATCCTGTACTGTGACATCACTGTGTGTATTATCTCTGTACTGTGACATCACTGTGTGTATTATCTCTGTACTGTGACATCACTGTGTGTATTATCTCTGTACTGTGACATCACTGTGTGTATTATCCTGTACTGTGACATCACTGTGTGTATTATCCTGTACTGTGACATCACTGTGTGTATTATCTCTGTACTGTGACATCACTGTGTGTATTATCCTGTACTGTGACATCACTGTGTGTATAATCTCTGTACTGTGACATCACTGTGTGTATTATCCTGTACTGTGACATCACTGTGTGTATTATCCCTGTACTGTGACATCACTGTGTGTATAATCTCTGTACTGTGACATCACTGTGTGTATTATCCTGTACTGTGACATCACTGTGTGTATTATCTCTGTACTGTGACATCACTGTGTGTATTATCTCTGTACTGTGACATCACTGTGTGTATTGTCTCTGTACTGTGACATCACTGTGTGTATTGTCTCTGTACTGTGACATCACTGTGTGTACTGTGTTATATTATGCCCCCATATACATAAGCCTATAGAGATACCCCATGTATACCTGGAGGATATAGTCACCCCAGATACAGCCCCTGTACTTGCTATAGAGCGCACATTGCTTAGCACATCCTCCTTTACTACGATCAATCCTGGGAATGGGGTGTCGGGGACAATAGGGCCCATCTTGGTTTTGCACGCCTTAATTAAAAAAACACACAACAACAAAAACACAAAAACTCGCACTAATATCTAGAGCAGGTTTCTCAAGCCGGAAAAGATCTGAGGTTTGTTTGAAGTTCTCCCCAGCCCCGGCAAACTTGGAACATCCAACTGGCTAAATCACTTTCTGCACTTCACACCTTTTTTAATTAACCAAAGGCAGGTTGGATTTTGTGACGGGTTTGACAGGCAGAGAGACTGAGGCTTTCACAGCTCTGACTTCAGCAGCCGAACGTGTAGTACAAAGCAGCTTGTGATAATTGCACCCAGACAAAACCCTCCTCGCTCTGACAAAACGCCGCGCCGCTCGACTTCAAATATTCCCCAAAACTTTAAGAGATTAATCAACTTGATTTACGGAGAACTTGTAATTTGCGCCGGCTTTCAAGTGCCGATCTGTTTGGGAGTTTATGTTTTTTTTTCTCTCTATATAAATGGAGGTGACGGAGACGACATGCTGAAGGATTGCTTTTTCTTTCGTCGTAAGTTCACAGTATTGAGTGGGGTCTTGAGAGGTTGACTTCACCCAGGTTCATCGTGGGAGGGGGATGGGGAGCAGGCTTAGGCTTCATGCGTATAACAGAGCCCTGGACGCGGAGCCATATGTAGCTTTGTGCCGCCATATGGTGCTCTATACAGATACCTCCCAAGTGACCGGCTCCTGGGCCTCAATGCAAAATCTGAGACCAAAAATGAGACCCCTTCTTACTTTGATCCTTTTGGGGACCGGTAGCAAAGGCTACCTCTGCTCTAGTTAATCCTCTTGCAACAATTTTTCATCATTTTTTCATCCATGACTTCAGCGCCTTTTTTTCCCTATGGGACATGTGCCGTACCGCTCAATTTTCAAAGGACAGGAAGAGGGACAGGATGTGGGACGCGCCTCGGCATATATATAGCCCCAACCACTTCCATTTCTCACAGTATAATGCCCCTACAGTCACCCTAACATGACATGTCCCCAAATTATAATGTCCCCTCCAATTGTCTCCACAGTATAATGTCCCTCTTCTGGTTTAATGCCCCTCTCCATCTACCCCAACAGTTTAATGTCTCTCTCCAGTTACCTACAATTTAATGCCCCCTCTAGTTGCCCCAGTTTAATGTCCCAGTTTAATGTCCTCCTCCAGCTATGCCCAATGTTTAATGTCTTCCTCCTTTTACCCTCAGTTTAGTGTCCCCCTCCAGTTGCCCCAGTTTAATGCCCCTCTCCAGTTGCCGCAGTTTAATGCCCCTCTCCAGTTGCCCCAGTTTAATGTCCAATTCCAGTTGCCTGCAGTTTAATGTCCCATTCCAGTTATGCCCAATGTTTAATGTCTTCCTCCTTTTACCCTCAGTTTATAGCCCCCTCCAGTTGCCCCCTAGTTTAATGTCCCCCTTCCAGCTATACCCACAGTTTAATGTCTTCCTCCATTTACCCTCAGTTTAGTGCCCCCCTCCAGTTGCCTACAGTTTAATGCCTCCCTCTAATTGCCCAGTTTATTGTCCCTCACCAGTTGCCCCCAGTTTAATGTCCCCCCGAGCTTTGCCCACCGTTGCCCTCCAGCAACCTCCTCCAGAATCCAGGCCTGTCCTGCTGAATCTGGGGAGGTTGGGTGGTATGTGTGTGCTTTGCATGATGAATTTTGGGAGTGGTATCATGGGGCCCATTTATTGACTGCCTTTTTGTACACCACTCTTAATAGGGCCCCAACAGGCGCAGTGTTTGGCTGATTTTTTTCATACATCAGACATACACCGTGTGCTAATATGAAGGAACTGGCATAGATTTCCATTATAGTACAGCATAAAACTGACCTGAGTTATAAAAAATATATTGGCCTGAGGGGCCCACGCCCTCCTGGCCCCAATCCACCCAAAATTTTCACACTATAGTGAGTGAGGAGTGGGGTTGAGCCGATCTTCAGATTTCAGGATTGTTTTTAAAATCCGCTTTTCCAGCCGATCCCGATCGTGAAATTTGCTCAATCATCGATTGGAATCCGAACTTTTCCGATCCCGATCTCTCAACCCTACCCTAGTGAGGAGCACAATGAAAATTGTGGCCCACATTTCATGCAAGAAATCGCCTTGCGCCAAATATGCAGCACAATATCACCCCTCTACACCGATAGATAATTGATATTATCTTATTGATAATTCCCCCCCAATGTATTAAAAATTATTTACTATTATTTTTAGGAAGAGGCAATGTAAAAACATAAATCTTTAAAGGTAGAAAACAGGGTTTCATTACATATTCGGCATATTTGCATTGTGAAAATTTGGAGGTTGGACACACCTCTTTTTGCAAGGCCACGCCTTCTTTGGAGTTGTGCCATACCCACAGAAGGGGCATGGCCATAAGGAAGTGGCGCGGACTGGAAATGTTTGCAACTCTCATTGGCATCCACAACAAAATTTTGGTAAGTATGACCTAAACAGAGGCAGAGTTTACCCGACCATGGAGAAGGGATTCAGGGCTTGGGACACTTCTCCCCGATTCTGCAAACCTACAGAAATTTTAACGGTAAATAGAAATGGGGAGAACAATCTGTATCCCACCCTTGGGCCTTTCTTGTGTTATGGTGCACACGACTTTAGCTGTCAATCACTGATCAGGCACCGCCCACTAGACTCCTAAGCCCGGACAAGTCTGGGATTGAAATTGATACAGCTCGGGTTATACCGACACTTTTCCCATAAACTATACATCAATCCGCTCCGTTCCTTCTGTTCTATAACATGCCGCCCATAGATAGTAAAGCATGTTCAACTTGTCAGGTTGTCTTTAAGGACTTGTCTACTGCTTCCAAGTCTATGAGGCAGAAAAGCCCATGTCCTGCCCAATTAGTCCGGAGCCAATAAAGCAAAGCTGATCTGTCTGCATCGGGTTAACACAATCCCGGCCCATCTGTGTCAAAACACATTTCTCAGTTCCCGGGCTGAAGTGAACTCCTCCGGAGCTGCCGCTCATCAATAATGAAGACGCACGTTGCTACAATTAACTAAAAATCAGATGTATTTGCAGTCGGCAGCGTGAGACGTATTGATTTTCATATCTTGGGCGATGTGTAGCCTTTTAAAGTGCTAGAGCAACGTCAATAAGTGGGAGATGATAAATATTGGAGATTATCGGTCCCCGCTCTCGCGCTTTTACTTCGCTTTCCTTCTTCCACGAGACGTTAATACAGACTTAGTTATTTGGGAAATGGATTTAGACAGCGGCGAACGGGCTCGAGATCCCCACGAGCTCTTCACTTACTTGTCGAAACAAAAAAAATCAAAGGGTGTATATACTTTAGCAAATATTTTTAACATTTCTCCAACGCACCCAAAAAAGAAGGCAATTTTGCAAGTACGGTTTATACCCGTTTTATGTATACAGCTCCTATGTAGACCTATGCATGGGAAGATGTGAGCGCAATCAGAGATGAGCGATCCGTTTCATAATGAGCAAGATTTGTTACAAATTTGCCAAAAATTTGGGTTCCGTCAAACCCCAAATTTCAGAGGTTGGCCAACAACGAACTGTCAGTCATCTTCTGCAACCATAGAGACCCATAGGTCTGCCTAGAAGCCGTATACATGAAACGAGAAATTGTAACGTCTAGAGATGAGCGAACAGTAAAATGTTCGAGGTTCGATATTCTTTTCGAGTAGCCCCTCAATATTCGACTACTCAAATCGAATATCGAACCCTATTATAGTCTATGGGGGGAAAATGCTCGTTTCAGGGGTAGGCAACGTTCAATCAAATTATACTTACCAAGTCCACGAGTGAGGGTTGGGCTGGATCCTCCGAGAAGTCTTCTCCGTGCAGCGTCCCCGCGGCGTCTTCCGACTCTTCATTCACTCTGCCAGGCATCGGGCCTGGACAGAGCCGACTGCGCATGTCCGCACTACAAGCGGACATGGGCAGAGCCGACTGCACATGCCCACACTACAAGTGGACATGCGCAGTCGGCTCTGCCCAGGCCCGACGCCACGGGGAAGCTGCACGGAGAAGACTTCTAAAGGTAGGAGAAGAACCAGCGTTGATTGGCCGACTGTATAGCAATCAACCAATCAATGCTGGTTCTGCATCGAACTTTTACATTCGAACAGCGAGTGGTACTCGATCGAGTACTAGTATTTCGAATACCGTAGTATTCGATCGAATGCCTACTCGATCAAGTACTACTCGCTCATCTCTAGTAAAGTGGCCTCAGTTTTTAATTGCAAAGATAGGCCCTTTGAGTCCAATGAGGGAGCCAGTTTATATTGAGCCAGGATTAGGGTTGAGCGATCGGGATCGGGAAAGGTCAGATCCCGATCGGTGATCGAGCAAATTTCGTGATCGGGATCGGCTGGGAAATGATTTGAAATCAGATTTTAAAAACAATCCTGAAATCTCAAGATAGGGTCAACCCTACCTATGACTTATTGCATTTAGGGTTGTGCGATTGGGATCGGGAAAGATCGGATCCCGATCAGCGATCGAGCAAATTTCACAATTGGCTGGAAAATGATTGAAAATCGGATTTTAAAAACGATCCTGAAATCCCAAGATCGACTCAACCCTAGCCAACATCATTATAAATGGCTTGATCAAGTACAAAAAATATTGAACCACTATTATAGGCCACCCCTGTTAGCAACTGTATACATAAAACGGTAAGAGATTTTTTTTTAACGAGAAATTGTAATGCGGCCTCACTTTTAGGGGTATTCGTATTAAGTCAGGATCGTTATTATGGGTTCGGCCGAAATCTAAATTTTTGAGGTTCACAACTCATGAACCACCCTGGAGTATAATGAGTGGATGCCCATGCAAAAAAAAAAAAATAACATTCATCGTCACCTCCCCTGGGACTGTGCAGCTCCCCGTCCTCCACAGGCCTCCTCTTTACCAGGTGTAGCACCCTCCATTGTATACTGACTGTGCCTGTTATTACCCTACTATAGCCCCATCCCATTCACACCGGCCAGATCATCACTAAGATTCAATAGTTCAGTTGAGATCAACACAGAAGAAATTGACCCTATGGGTAAATGATTACTCCAAAATCCCCTCCGCTGACACATAGGGCCCACCATCTGTGATAGCCACTAGATAAGAGGTTATCTGAAACCCTAGTCACCAATTGTCTTGAATTTTCTGGGGACAGCCCTGAATTTTCTGAAGCAATCTGGAATGTTCAAGCATGTCCTATCCTGAAAAAGGGTATCAACAGATCTACACTATAGCCCGCTCGGTGTTCTCTCCCATTTTTTGTCTCCTACCCTGAAAAAGGAGTGGCTTAAAAAATTTGAAAGTCGGAAGTCCTGGCTCTTTGGGGGCGGGCCTGAGCTGTTTGGGGGCAAGGTCAGGGTTGGTCAGGGGCAGGACTTAAATATCCCTATATTTCATTATATAATGTAAGGAAAGCGATTATTAAAATTTTGGTATTGAAGGGCATTTACACCCAACAAATGGCACATTTGAAGGTACCAAGGATGGCGAAAATTCTACAGGGTGGCCACTCTATGTATCCTCGTGGCCCTTCTGACTCTTCCATGGTGATTCTTCTGAAAGATTTTTTCCTCCATTAATTTTAGTGGAAAATTTAGGAAGAACCTGCCCTAAGGCCTAATGCACACAACAGGTCACACGTATAGTCTACGTCGGCGCCCCCTATAGACATGTTCTCAGCCAACTTGTACATGACCTGATTTGAGAACCGACTACAGGGTGAATACATTTTCAGGCTCTCGCTCTGTCACTTATGTTCTCCTCCAGTTAGCACGTTGCGGGCGCGATCACTTAACCTCGCTCATTTGTAACGACAGACTGGTGACGGCTGAGAAGAGATGAGCGCCACGTTTTCTGACTTCTTCTACCTTCAGCAAAACTGCTGTTTACACCACCCCATCTGTTTTATCAATAACTGCGCTTAATAAGGTTCAAGAAAATGCAATTCATTAGCCATTTACTGCGAAATTAGACGTTCGCAATTACATTAAGAGACGTGTGCAGCCGGCTCAGTCCCAGAAGATGCAAGGTGCTTTGCATCTAGAAAAAAAAAGCCATCTCAAGCACAAAGCGGGATGTCACAACCTGGAGCTTCTTAGAAAGGCGAGACAGCTCAGCCCGGAATCAGCGGGATCATTGGACCACATACCGTAGGATACATGGATTGTTAGTACTGTCACTTTAAATATGGGACAATCATTAGAGGGTATATGGGTTTTCCTACAAAAATAACCACAATTTTAAGTTGTTAAAGTTTTTGTAAATATAAATAATTAGAAATTTCGTAGAGTTGTAAAGATCTCCTCTAACCATCTTAGTGGTGACAACTGTTGTCTTGATAGATTGCCAATGGATCTGACCATGAACGTAGGGACTTTGTATGTCTCGGACTTGTCAGATAACCAGCCATGATGTCCTCATTGGGTCCAGGTTATCAGGAGGACACTACATGTATGAGAAGATAACCCGACCACAATAAGGACATCATGGCTGGTTATCAGGAGGACACTGCATGTGTGAGAAGATAACCCGACCACAATAAGGACATCATGGCTGGTTATCAGGAGCACACTACATGTATGAGAAGATAACCCGACCACAATAAGGACATCATGGCTGGTTATCAGGAGAGGACACTACATGTATGAGAAGATAACCTGACCACAATAAGGACATCATGGCTGGTTATCAGGAGAGGACACTACATGTATGAGAAGATAACCCGACCACAATAAGGACATCATGGCTGGTTATCAGGAGAGGACACTACATGTAGGAGAAGATAACCCGACCACAATAAGGACATCATGGCTGGTTATCAGGAGAGGACACTACATGTAGGAGAAGATAACCCGACCACAATAAGGACATCATGGCTGGTTATCAGGAGCACACTACATGTATGAGAAGATAACCTGACCACAATAAGGACATCATGGCTGATTATCAGGAGGACACTACATGTATGAGAAGATAACCCGACCACAATAAGGACATCATGACTGGTTATCAGGAGGACACTACATGTATGAGAAGATAACCCGACCACAATAAGGGCATCATGGCTGGTTATCAGGAGGACACTACATGTATGAGAAGATAACCCGACCACAATAAGGACATCATGGCTGGTTATCAGGAGAGGACACTACATGTAGGAGAAGATAACCCGACCACAATAAGGACATCATGGTTGGTTATCAGGAGGACACTACATGTATGAGAAGATAACCTGACCACAATAAGGACATCATGGCTGATTATCAGGAGGACACTACATGTATGAGAAGATAACCTGACCACAATAAGGACATCATGGCTGATTATCAGGAGGACACTACATGTATGAGAAGATAACCCGACCACAATAAGGACATCATGGCTGGTTATCAGGAGGACACTACATGTATGAGAAGATAACTCGACCACAATAAGGACATTATGGCTGGTTATCAGGAGGACACTACATGTATGAGAAGATAACCTGACCACAATAAGGACATCATGGCTGGTTATCAGGAGGACACTGCATGTATGAGAAGATAACCCGACCACAATAAGGACATCATGACTGGTTATCAGGAGGACACTACATGTATGAGAAGATAACCCGACCACAATAAGGGCATCATGGCTGGTTATCAGGAGGACACTACATGTATGAGAAGATAACTCGACCACAATAAGGACATTATGGCTGGGCTTCTGACCATAGAAAGTCCCTATGTTCATGTACATTAGTGAAGACATTGTAGTGAGACATGGCGATCTCTGGTTGTACAAAGAGAGTTGCTGTATAACAATAGCCTTATTGTTTGAGAACTGAAAAAACACTGTTCAGATCTGCAGCGGAGTCTCCGCAGAAATCAATAGAAATTGGTGTAAATTAAAGTCAATGGGGTCCGTTGGTGTGTGCATGTAACTGCTGATAGACGCAAATGACGGAAAACCTGGTGCAGATGTGAATCTAACCTTTCACTGTACAGTATGGCAGTAATACGCTGAGCAGTATATGACACTATTATTTACACCACTTTTGTTGACCATTTTATAATATACACCTGTTAACGATCCAAAATATCCTCCCCATCCGTGTGCCTTGTAAAAATTTGATTGCACCTCTAAGATTCAGGTTGTTGTCCCTTTCCCGCATGTAAAAACCAATGCAGAGGGTTTCACTAGTACCCACCAGTCCCCTCTCATAAAGCCCACAGTGCCCCATTGCAGCAAAGGTCTCACACATGATCATGGAGACCATGCATGGTAGTCCATGAGGAGGCCCTGCCATGAATTAGTCTACTCTCATTTAGTACACCAATACTAGAAATTTTCTACATAAATATTCAGCCCAAGCATTCAGTATTGGCACTCACCAGATCGGCAGAACTCATCGACCTCTTGATGGACCATGTCCTTCACGCGATTGCTGTAGGTCAGTCGCGAGTCTTGGTCGTAGGCTTTCAAAGTCTCGCTGGAGCTGTAAGACTTCGGTTGTATTTTGCTGTCATCACTGTCGGCTGAGGAGCTGGTATATCGACGCTCTGTGTCGCGCCGTCTGGTCAGGGATCGGTAAGGTTTCCTCTCTTTCACATCCATGGCACGGTGCTTCTCCTCAACATTGAACAGAATTGTTCTCGGGGAGGGGAGAGAGGAACCGGAGGTTTTACTGTGAAGAAGAGAAAATATCTACTTAGTCCAAACTATGAAAAGACATTGGCACCAACTATGTGAAGATAGACCAGATGTGTGCTACCACTTTATAATGGTGTCTCCTAAAGCCCTGGCTCGTGTGTGGTCGCAGCCCTGTGGACTCAAATGGACAAGACATTGGTTCCAATCCAATTGACAATGTCCTCTTCTGCTCCAGGATCCTCCTAACATCAGGGTGCCACCACCTATGGTCATGATGGATCCACAAAGAGGTCCTAGGAAACTAGTGATAATCAAGACAGCACCCAAAAGTGAAGAGGATCCAGGAGGAGCGGTAAGAAACGGGATAAGATCTGGAGTCCAAATTGTTTTTGGAGGGTTTGGTTTGGATTAATTTTGACATCTATTTGATCTCTGAAAATTTTGTGGTGTTTGGTATATGGATTAATTTTAGGGTCTTCTCTGCACAGTATATTGGTCAAATAGTATATAGAAACATAGTATATCTCGGGGGCACATATGGTGGCACCATATATCTCCAAGCAAATTCTTATGAATCTGAAAGTGTGCCATCATCTTACCCTCCATATGGAGCTGGTAGACATAGATCGCTGTGGGACCAAGTCATTTTTAGTCATGCCCCTGCTTGGTCTCCAAGGATTATAGTTTACGAACCAGTTGTGTTTCAATATAACTGTTAAATCCTATTAGATCATGTACACAATATGCTAATTGTATGTCCATAATGTGCTTAGTTTCCACCCGTAATTGTATACATCTTGGAAACATATGTGCCGTTCCATATGATCGTAGCGCCATTAATAATAATTATGCACGCGGTAAAGAAGTGCTGACATTTTGTGTGTTATAGACTGATGCCGTTTCATTAAGATTAATGGCAACGAAACTGGTCGAGCTGACAAAGAACACATGGTGGATGGGGATGTCTTACTTTTTACACAAAATAATCCAAACCAAATTGTTCTCGTAAAGAAACCATCGCCATCTCTGAATTATTCCATATGTCTACTTTGGCTCCCTAGATCATAAGTTCTTTCTTAGAAGGTATCACCATTCCAAGGGAAGGTCTAGTGGTCACCATCTTTACCACGAGGTATGGAGGACAAGAAAATTGTGAGTCTTAGGTACAATCTTCTTTACCCCTGACTGTGAAGAAAAGATCAAACCACCGATGGTTGAACCGAATGGGGCCATGGACCACTTAGTCTTGAAGACCTCCAGATATCTTTATGAAACAGATTGGTACCTCAACATTGGGCATTGGATTTTCCAGACAATAAATTGACACAATACCATTCTACAGTCTAGAACCATGATCTTCTTGGCCATTGAGTTGTAGGAGATGCACAATGGAACAAACAACAAGCCATTGACAAGATGGTTTCTCGAAGGCATCGTCAAGAAGAAATCCCTCTTAAATCTTCATCTATGAACCGAGACTAACCAAAGTTCTTTAAAAACAAAGGGGCCACTGGTCTATGTAGAATTTCTTCAGGAAATTTCCTAAATTGCTTCTAAATAGGATAGTATACTTGAAATAGACCTTTTAAGTCTAATGTGTAGAGGCTGAACATTTGGAGATCTCAAAACAAGGGCATTTGACTTGGATGTTCTCCATAAAACAGGTCAGAGAAGAGCAGGAACAAGTGATCAGACATCCCTGATCTCCGGGTTCCAGTAGACGGATCCCTACAAATTAGGCTTTTGGTATGCCGTAAAAGTATACTTGCTAAACATTGGGACCACAAACTGAAAAAATAGGGACTCGCAGCAAGAAAGTCCTCCATTGAAGTGAACCAAAGACAGAGAAAGAACCAAGTGAGCAGAAACCAGGATTAGACAAACTTCACCTTGAGAATCTGGGGACAACCAAGTTGATTTTCAACAGACAGGTGTAAGGCTTAAACATCTGAAAAAATAGAGGCCATCAGCATGGAAATCCTTCAGTGAACCGAAGACAACAAAAGAACTGAGTGGACATAAACAAACACTAGACACCGAGATCTTGAGAACTTGGTGGTTCCAGTGGACAAGGGTTAAGGCTAAACATTGGGACCACCAACTGAAAAAAACAAGAGCCCTCAGCATGGAAGACCTCAGCTGAAGTGAACCAGCGGCACCAAAACAACCAAGCACAAACCAAGAATAGATGGCCATGATTTTGAGAATAATGGTGGTTCCAATAAACAAGTGTATGAGCGTAAGGCCTAGACATTGGGACCACCGATGGAAAAAAACAGGAGCTGTCAGCCTGGACAGTCTCCACAAAAGACATAGAAGGAACCAAGTAACAAGGATCTGGCACCTCTGATCTAGAGATCCTAGTAGATCTTATGGACAGATCCCTATGAATAAGTTTGTATGGACAGATCACTACCATACTAGTTCATATGGACAGATCCCTACCATACTAGCTCTTATGGACAGATCCCTACCATACTAGTTCTTATGGACAGATCCCTATCATACTAGTTCTTATGGACAGATCCCTACCATACTAGTTCTTATGGACAGATCCCTATCATACTAGTTCTTATGGACAGATCCCTAACATACCAGTTCTTATGGACAGATCCCTACCATACTAGCTCTTATGGACAGATCCCTACCATACTAGTTCTTATGGACAGATCCCTACCATACCAGTTCTTATGGACAGATCCCTACCATACTAGTTCTTATGGATAGATCCCTACCATACTAGTTCTCATGGACCCATCCCTACCATACTAGTTCTTATGGACAGATCCCTATGAATAAGTTTATATGGACAGATCTCTACCATACTAGTTCTTATGGAAAGATCCGCACCATACTAGTTCTTATGGACAGATCCCTACCACACTAGTTCTTATGGACAGATCCCTACCATATTAGTTCTCATGGACAGAGCCCTACCATACTAGTTCTTATGGACAGATCCCTATCATACTAGTTCTTATGGACAGATCCCTACCATATTAGTTCTTATGGACAGATCCCTATGAATAAGTTTGTATAGACAGATCCCTACCATACTAGTTCTTATGGACAGATCCCTCCCATCCTAGTTCTTATGGAAAGATCCCCACCATACCAGTTATTATGGACAGATCCCTACCATATTAGTTCTTATGGAAAGATCCCTACCATACCAGTTATTATGGACAGATCCCTACCATATTAGTTCTAATGGACCGATTCCTACCATACCAGTTATTATGGACAGATCCCTACCATATTAGTTCTAATGGACCGATTCCTACCATACTAGTTCTTATGGACAGATCCCTACCATACTAGTTCTTATGGACAGATCCCTACCACACTAGTTATTATACACAGATCCCTACTATACTCGTTCGTATGGACAGATCTTTACCAAGAAGACTTCTACAGCAATGTTGAACTTTTCCTTTAAATCCTAAATACACAGATTCCCGTACAGCGTTTCGCTCTCCAGGCCTGACGTCTTATTCTGCATATAGGCGCCAACAGGATCAATTCACACATCGCTAATACACGATACTCTCCCGTTATACAGTCATTTAGTTACGGTCGTGCTTCTGGCTTCAGTTCCTCGCAGGAAGCGAAATGAATAAGAACATCCCTCCTATCAGAGGCAGCAAGTAAATAAAACTCTCACCAAGGCCGAACGCTAAGAAAAATAAATGAAAAGGCAATTTGTAAAATGAACAAAATAAAAAAACCTGCGCATAAATATTAACCAAGTGTGAACGGCCTGATACGAGACCAGAACAAACAGCGCTTTAATGACAGCCTCTTATTACTTGTTAAAAGGGCGCACACACAAAAAGCGAAAAAAAAACACACACGAAAAGTGGCCCTTCAATCCGCACGCACACATAATAAAACACCTCCTGATTTCCGAAACATACTCCAAAAGCCAATTGAACCTGTGTGAAGTAGCCCCGGCTAATAATAAACAGTCACTACAGCCGTATCACACATCGTTTAACTTGCGCGAGCTTAGACACGAGATGGAGAGAACGAAACGCGTCGCATAAACAGAGTTTACACCTGGCCCCCGGCCATGAGGGCGGTTTATTAGGAAAACGGCATTTACGTGTCAATGAATGGAAGGAGCTGCAATGTTACCGGCCAAAAAAATAGTCAGGGCAAGGACGGAACCGGCAAGTGCGGGTCTGTGTCTGTGTCAGTGACTGTACCAGCAGAATAGTGAGCGCAGCTCTGGAGTATAATACAGGATAAGTAATGTAATGTATGTACACAGTGACTGCACCAGCAGAATAGTGAGCGCAGCTCTGGAGTATAATACAGGATAAGTAATGTAATGTATGTACACAGTGACTGTACCAGCAGAATAGTCAGCGCAGCTCTGGAGTATAATACAGGATAAGTGATGTAATGTATGTACACAGTGACTGCACCAGCAGAATAGTGAGCGCAGCTCTGGAGTATAATACAGGATAAGTAATGTAATGTATGTACACAGTGACTGTACCAGCAGAATAGTGAGCGCAGCTCTGGAGTATAATACAGGATAAGTAATGTAATGTATGTACACAGTGACTGCACCAGCAGAATAGTGAGCGCAGCTCTGGAATATAATACAGGATAAGTAATGTAATGTATGTACACAGTGACTATACCAGCAGAATAGTGAGCGCAGCTCTGGAGTATAATACAGGATAAGTAATGTAATGTATGTACACAGTGACTGTACCAGCAGAATAGTGAGCGCAGCTCTGGAGTATAATACAGGATAAGTAATGTAATGTATGTACACAGTGACTGTACCAGCAGAATAGTGAGCGCAGCTCTGGAGTATAATACAGGATAAGTAATGTAATGTATGTACACAGTGACTGCACCAGCAGAATAGTGAGTGCAGCTCTGGAGTATAATACAGGATAGGTGATGTAATGTATGTACACAGTGACTGTTCCAGCAGAGTAGTGAGCGCAGCTCTGGAGTATAATACAGGATAAGTAATGTAATGTATGTACACAGTTACTGTACCAGCAGAATAGTGAGCGCAGCTCTGGAGTATAATACAGGATAAGTAATGTAAAGTATGTACACAGTGACTGTACCAGCAGAATAGTGAGTGCAGTTCTGGAGTATAATACAGGATAAGTAATGTAATGTATGTACACAGTGACTGTACCAGCAGAATAGTGAGCGCAGCTCTGGAGTATAATACAGGATAAGTAATGTAATGTATGTACACAGTGACTGTACCAGCAGAATAGTGAGTGCAGCTCTGGAGTATAATACAGAATAAGTAATGTATGCACACAGTGACTGCACCAGCAGAATAGTGAGTGCAGCTCTGGAGTATAATACAGGATAAGTAATGTAATGTATGTACACAGTGACTGCAGCAGCAGAATAGTGAGCACAGCTCTGGGGTATAATACAGGATAAGTAATGTAATGTAATGTATGTACACAGTGACTGTACCAGCAGAATATTGAGCGCAGCTCTGGAGTATAATACAGGATAAGTAATGTAATGTATGTACACAGTGACTGTACCAGCAGAATAGTGAGCGCAGCTCTGGAGTATAATACAGGATAAGTAATGTAATGTATGTACACAGTGACTGCACCAGCAGAATATTGAGCGCAGCTCTGGAATATAATACAGGATAAGTAATGTAATGTATGTACACAGTGACTGTACCAGCAGAATAGTGAGCGCAGCTCTGGAGTATAATACAGGATAAGTAATGTAATGTATGTACACAGTGACTGCACCAGCAGAATAGTGAGCGCAGCTCTGGAGTATAATACAGGATAAGTAATGTAATGTATGTACACAGTGACTGTACCAGCAGAATAGTGAGTGCAGCTCTGGAGTATAATACAGAATAAGTAATGTATGCACACAGTGACTGCACCAGTAGAATAGTGAGTGCAGCTCTGGAGTATAATACAGGATAAGTAATGTAATGTATGTACACAGTGACTGCACCAGCAGAATAGTGAGCACAGCTCTGGGGTATAATACAAGATAAGTAATGTAATGTATGTACACAGTGACTGTACCAGCAGAATAGTGAGCGCAGCTCTGGAGTATAATACAGGATAAGTAATGTAATGTATGTACACAGTGACTGTACCAGCAGAATAGTGAGCGCAGCTCTGGAGTATAATACAGAATAAGTAATGTAATGTATGTACACAGTGACTGCACCAGCAGAATAGTGAGCGCAGCTCTGGAGTATAATACAGGATAAGTAATGTAATGTATGTACACAGTGACTGTACCAGCAGAATAGTGAGTGCAGCTCTGGAGTATAATACAGGATAAGTAATGTAATGTATGTACACAGTGACTGTTCCAGCAGAATAGTGAGAGCAGCTCTGGAGTATAATACAGGATAAGTAATGTAATGTATGTACACAGTGACTGTACCAGCAGAATAGTGAGCGCAGCTCTGGAGTATAATACAGGAGAAGTAATGTAATGTATATACACAGTGACTGCACCAGCAGAATAGTGAGCGCAGCTCTGATGTATAATACAGGATAAGTAATGTAATGTATGTACACAGTGACTGCACCAGCAGAATAGTGAGCATAGCTCTGGAGTATAATACAGGATAAGTAATGTAAAGTATGTACACAGTGACTGTACCAGCAGAATAGTGAGTGCAGCTCTGGGGTATAATACAGGATAAGTAATGTAATGTATGTACACAGTGACTGTACCAGCAGAATAGTGAGCGCAGCTCTGGAGTATAATACAGGATAAGTAATGTAATGAATGTACACAGTGACTGTACCAGCAGAATAGTGAGCGCAGCTCTGGAGTATAATACAGGATAAGTAATGTAATGTATGTACACAGTGACTGTACCAGCAGAATAGTGAGCGCAGCTCTGGAGTATAATACAGGATAAGTAATGTAATGTATGTACACAGTGACTGTTCCAGCAGAATAGTGAGCGCAGCTCTGGAGTATAATACAGGATAAGTAATGTAATGTATGTACACAGTGACTGCACCAGCAGAATAGTGAGCGCAGCTCTGGAGTATAATACAGGATAAGTAATGTAATGTATGTACACAGTGACTGTACCAGCAGAATAGTGAGCGCAGCTCTGGAGTATAATACAGGATAAGTAATGTAATGTATGTACACAGTGACTGTACCAGCAGAATAGTGAGCGCAGCTCTGGAGTATAATACAGGATAAGTAATGTAATGTATGTACACAGTGACTGTACCAGCAGAATAGTGAGCGCAGCTCTGGAGTATAATACAGGATAAGTAATGTAATGTATGTACACAGTGACTGTACCAGCAGAATAGTGAGCGCAGCTCTGGAGTATAATACAGGATAAGTAATGTAATGTATGTACACAGTGACTGTTCCAGCAGAATAGTGAGCGCAGCTCTGGAGTATAATACAGGATAAGTAATGTAATGTATGTACACAGTGACTGCACCAGCAGAATAGTGAGCGCAGCTCTGGAGTATAATACAGGATAAGTAATGTAATGTATGTACACAGTGACTGTACCAGCAGAATAGTGAGCGCAGCTCTGGAGTATAATACAGGATAAGTAATGTAATGTATGTACACAGTGACTGTTCCAGCAGAATAGTGAGAGCAGCTCTGGAGTATAATACAGGATAAGTAATGTAATGTATGTACACAGTGACTGTACCAGCAGAATAGTGAGCGCAGCTCTGGAGTATAATACAGGAGAAGTAATGTAATGTATATACACAGTGACTGCACCAGCAGAATAGTGAGCGCAGCTCTGATGTATAATACAGGATAAGTAATGTAATGTATGTACACAGTGACTGCACCAGCAGAATAGTGAGCATAGCTCTGGAGTATAATACAGGATAAGTAATGTAAAGTATGTACACAGTGACTGTACCAGCAGAATAGTGAGCGCAGCTCTGGAGTATAATACAGGATAAGTAATGTAATGTATGTACACAGTGACTGTACCAGCAGAATAGTGAGCACAGCTCTGGGGTATAATACAGGATAAGTAATGTAATGTATGTACACAGTGACTGTACCAGCAGAATAGTGAGCGCAGCTCTGGAGTATAATACAGGATAAGTAATGTAATGAATGTACACAGTGACTGTACCAGCAGAATAGTGAGCGCAGCTCTGGAGTATAATACAGGATAAGTAATGTAATGTATGTACACAGTGACTGTACCAGCAGAATAGTGAGCGCAGCTCTGGAGTATAATACAGGATAAGTAATGTAATGTATGTACACAGTGACTGTTCCAGCAGAATAGTGAGCGCAGCTCTGGAGTATAATACAGGATAAGTAATGTAATGTATGTACACAGTGACTGCACCAGCAGAATAGTGAGCGCAGCTCTGGAGTATAATACAGGATAAGTAATGTAATGTATGTACACAGTGACTGTACCAGCAGAATAGTGAGCGCAGCTCTGGAGTATAATACAGGATAAGTAATGTAATGTATGTACACAGTGACTGTACCAGCAGAATAGTGAGCGCAGCTCTGGAGTATAATACAGGATAAGTAATGTAATGTATGTACACAGTGACTGTACCAGCAGAATAGTGAGCGCAGCTCTGGAGTATAATACAGGATAAGTAATGTAATGTATGTACACAGTGACTGTACCAGCAGAATAGTGAGCGCAGCTCTGGAGTATAATACAGGATAAGTAATGTAATGTATGTACACAGTGACTGTTCCAGCAGAATAGTGAGCGCAGCTCTGGAGTATAATACAGGATAAGTAATGTAATGTATGTACACAGTGACTGCACCAGCAGAATAGTGAGCGCAGCTCTGGAGTATAATACAGGATAAGTAATGTAATGTATGTACACAGTGACTGTACCAGCAGAATAGTGAGCGCAGCTCTGGAGTATAATACAGGATAAGTAATGTAATGTATGTACACAGTGACTGTACCAACAGAATAGTGAGCGCAGCTCTGGAGTATAATACAGGATAAGTAATGTAATGTATGTACACAGTGACTGTACCAACAGAATAGTGAGCGCAGCTCTGGAGTATAATACAGGATAAGTAATGTAATGTATGTACACAGTGACTGTACCAGCAGAATAGTGAGCGCAGCTCTGGAGTATAATACAGGATAAGTAATGTAATGTATGTACACAGTGACTGCACCAGCAGAATAGTGAGCGCAGCCCTGGAGTATAATACAGGATAAGTAATGTAATGTATGTACACAGTGACTGTACCAGCAGAATAGTGAGCGCAGCTCTGGAGTATAATACAGGATAAGTAATGTAATGTATGTACACAGTGACTGTTCCAGCAGAATAGTGAGCGCAGCTCTGGAGTATAATACAGGATAAGTAATGTAATGAATGTACACAGTGACTGTACCAGCGGAATAGTGAGCACAGCTCTGGAGTATAATACAGGATAAGTAATGTAAAGTATGTACACAGTGACTGTACCAGCAGAATAGTGAGTGCAGCTCTGGAGTATAATACAGGATAAGTAATGTAATGTATCTACACAGTGACTGTACCAGCAGAATAGTGAGTGCAGCTCTGGAGTATAATACAGAATAAGTAATGTATGCACACAGTGACTGCACCAGCAGAATAGAGAGTGCAGCTTTGGAGTATAATACAGGATAAGTAATGTAATGTATGTACACAGTGACTGCACCAGCAGAATAGTGAGCACAGCTCTGGGGTATAATACAGGATAAGTAATGTAATGTATGTACACAGTGACTGCACCAGCAGAATAGTGAGCGCAGCTCTGGGGTATAATACAGGATAAGTAATGTAATGTATGTACACAGTGACTGCACCAGCAGAATATTGAGCGCAGCTCTGGAGTATAATACAGGATAAGTAATATAATGTATGTACACAGTGACTGCACCAGCAGAATAGTGAGCGCAGCTCTGGATTATAATACAGGATAAATAATGTAATGTATGTACACAGTGACTGTACCAGCAGAATAGTGAGTGCAGCTCTGGAGTATAATACAGAATAAGTAATGTATGCACACAGTGACTGCACCAGCAGAATATTGAGCGCAGCTCTGGAGTATAATACAGGATAAGTAATGTAATGTATGTACACAGTGACTGTACCAGCAGAATAGTGAGCGCAGCTCTGGAGTATAATACAGGACAAGTAATGTAATGTATGTACACAGTGACTGTACCAGCAGAATAGTGAGCGCAGCTCTGGAGTATAATACAGGATAAGTAATGTAATGTATGTACACAGTGACTGCACCAGCAGAATAGTGAGCGCAGCTCTGGAGTATAATAGAGGATAAGTAATGTAATGTATGTACACAGTGACTGTACCAGCAGAATAGTGAGCGCAGCTCTGGAGTATAATACAGGATAAGTAATGTAATGTATGTACACAGTGACTGCACCAGCAGAATAGTGAGTGCAGCTCTGGAGTATAATACAGGATAAGTAATGTAATGTATATACACAGTGACTGCACCAGCAGAATAGTGAGTGCAGCTCTGGAGTATAATACAGGAGAAGTAATGTAATGTATATACACAGTGACTGCACCAGCAGAATAGTGAGCGCAGCTCTGATGTATAATACAGGATAAGTAATGTAATGTATGTACACAGTGACTGTACCAGCAGAATAGTGAGCGCAGCTCTGGAGTATAATACAGGATAAGTAATGTAATGTATGTACACAGTGACTGAACCAGCAGAATAGTGAGTGCAGCTCTAGAGTATAATACAGGATAAGTAATGTAATGTATGTACACAGTGACTGCAGAATAGTGAGCGCAGCTCTGGAGTATAATACAGGATAAGTAATGTAATGTATGTACACAGTGACTGTACCAGCAGAATAGTGAGTGCAGCTCTGGAGTATAATACAGGATAAGTAATGTAATGTATGTACACAGTGACTGCACCAGCAGAATAGTGAGCGCAGCTCTGGAGTATAATACAGGATAAGTAATGTAATGTATGTACACAGTGACTGTACCAGCAGAATAGTGAGCGCAGTTCTGGAGTATAATACAGGATAAGTAATGTAATGTATGTACACAGTGACTGTACCAGCAGAATAGTGAGCGCAGCTCTGGAGTATAATACAGGATAAGTAATGTAATGTATGTACACAGTGACTGTACCAGCAGAATAGTGAGCGCAGCTCTGGAGTATAATACAGGATAAGTAATGTAATGTATGTACACAGTGACTGCACCAGCAGAATAGTGAGCGCAGCTCTGGAGTATAATACAGGATAAGTAATGTAATGTATGTACACAGTGACTGTACCAGCAGAATAGTCAGCGCAGCTCTGGAGTATAATACAGGATAAGTGATGTAATGTATGTACACAGTGACTGTACCAGCAGAATAGTGAGCGCAGCTCTGGAGTATAATACAGGATAAGTAATGTAATGTATGTACACAGTGACTGCACCAGCAGAATAGTGAGCGCAGCTCTGGAGTATAATACAGGATAAGTAATGTAATGTATGTACACAGTGACTGTACCAGCAGAATAGTGAGCGCAGCTCTGGAGTATAATACAGGATAAGTAATGTAATGTATGTACACAGTGACTGCACCAGCAGAATAGTGAGCGCAGCTCTGGAATATAATACAGGATAAGTAATGTAATGTATGTACACAGTGACTGTACCAGCAGAATAGTGAGCGCAGCTCTGGAGTATAATACAGGATAAGTAATGTAATGTATGTACACAGTGACTGTACCAGCAGAATAGTGAGTGCAGCTCTGGAGTATAATACGGGATAAGTGATGTAATGTATGTACACAGTGACTGTACCAGCAGAATAGTGAGCGCAGCTCTGGAGTATAATACAGGATAAGTGATGTAATGTATGTACACAGTGACTGTACCAGCAGAATAGTGAGCGCAGCTCTGGAGTATAATACAGGATAAGTAATGTAATGTATGTACACAGTGACTGTACCAGCAGAATAGTGAGCGCAGCTCTGGAGTATAATACAGGATAAGTAATGTAATGTATGTACACAGTGACTGTACCAGCAGAATAGTGAGTGCAGCTCTGGAGTATAATACAGGATAAGTGATGTAATGTATGTACACAGTGACTGCACCAGCAGAGTAGTGAGCGCAGCTCTGGAGTATAATACAGGATAAGTAATGTAATGTATGTACACAGTGACTGTACCAGCAGAGTAGTGAGCACAGCTCTGGAGTATAATACAGGATAAGTAATGTAATGTATGTACACAGTGACTGTACCAGCAGAATAGTGAGTGCAGCTCTGGAGTATAATACAGAATAAGTAATGTATGCACACAGTGACTGCACCAGCAGAATAGTGAGTGCAGCTCTGGAGTATAATACAGGATAAGTAATGTAATGTATGTACACAGTGACTGTACCAGCAGAATAGTGAGCGCAGCTCTGGAGTATAATACAGGATAAGTAATGTAATGTATGTACACAGTGACTGCAGCAGCAGAATAGTGAGCACAGCTCTGGGGTATAATACAGGATAAGTAATGTAATGTAATGTATGTACACAGTGACTGTACCAGCAGAATATTGAGCGCAGCTCTGGAGTATAATACAGGATAAGTAATGTAATGTATGTACACAGTGACTGTACCAGCAGAATATTGAGCGCAGCTCTGGAGTATAATACAGGATAAGTAATGTAATGTATGTACACAGTGACTGTACCAGCAGAATAGTGAGCGCAGCTCTGGAGTATAATACAGGATAAGTAATGTAATGTATGTACACAGTGACTGCACCAGCAGAATAGTGAGCGCAGCTCTGGAGTATAATACAGGATAAGTAATGTAATGTATGTACACAGTGACTGTACCAGCAGAATAGTGAGTGCAGCTCTGGAGTATAATACAGAATAAGTAATGTATGCACACAGTGACTGCACCAGTAGAATAGTGAGTGCAGCTCTGGAGTATAATACAGGATAAGTAATGTAATGTATGTACACAGTGACTGCACCAGCAGAATAGTGAGCACAGCTCTGGGGTATAATACAAGATAAGTAATGTAATGTATGTACACAGTGACTGTACCAGCAGAATAGTGAGCGCAGCTCTGGAGTATAATACAGGATAAGTAATGTAATGTATGTACACAGTGACTGTACCAGCAGAATAGTGAGCGCAGCTCTGGAGTATAATACAGGATAAGTAATGTAATGTATGTACACAGTGACTGCACCAGCAGAATAGTGAGCGCAGCTCTGGAATATAATACAGGATAAGTAATGTAATGTATGTACACAGTGACTATACCAGCAGAATAGTGAGCGCAGCTCTGGAGTATAATACAGGATAAGTAATGTAATGTATGTACACAGTGACTGTACCAGCAGAATAGTGAGCGCAGCTCTGGAGTATAATACAGGATAAGTAATGTAATGTATGTACACAGTGACTGTACCAGCAGAATAGTGAGCGCAGCTCTGGAGTATAATACAGGATAAGTGATGTAATGTATGTACACAGTGACTGTACCAGCAGAATAGTGAGCGCAGCTCTGGAGTATAATACAGGATAAGTGATGTAATGTATGTACACAGTGACTGTACCAGCAGAATAGTGAGCGCAGCTCTGGAGTATAATACAGGATAAGTAATGTAATGTATGTACACAGTGACTGTACCAGCAGAATAGTGAGCGCAGCTCTGGAGTATAATACAGGATAAGTAATGTAATGTATGTACACAGTGACTGCACCAGCAGAATAGTGAGTGCAGCTCTGGAGTATAATACAGGATAGGTGATGTAATGTATGTACACAGTGACTGTTCCAGCAGAGTAGTGAGCGCAGCTCTGGAGTATAATACAGGATAAGTAATGTAATGTATGTACACAGTGACTGTACCAGCAGAATAGTGAGCACAGCTCTGGAGTATAATACAGGATAAGTAATGTAAAGTATGTACACAGTGACTGTACCAGCAGAATAGTGAGTGCAGTTCTGGAGTATAATACAGGATAAGTAATGTAATGTATGTACACAGTGACTGTACCAGCAGAATAGTGAGCGCAGCTCTGGAGTATAATACAGGATAAGTAATGTAATGTATGTACACAGTGACTGTACCAGCAGAATAGTGAGTGCAGCTCTGGAGTATAATACAGAATAAGTAATGTATGCACACAGTGACTGCACCAGCAGAATAGTGAGTGCAGCTCTGGAGTATAATACAGGATAAGTAATGTAATGTATGTACACAGTGACTGCAGCAGCAGAATAGTGAGCACAGCTCTGGGGTATAATACAGGATAAGTAATGTAATGTAATGTATGTACACAGTGACTGTACCAGCAGAATATTGAGCGCAGCTCTGGAGTATAATACAGGATAAGTAATGTAATGTATGTACACAGTGACTGTAATAGCAGAATAGTGAGCGCAGCTCTGGAGTATAATACAGGATAAGTAATGTAATGTATGTACACAGTGACTGCACCAGCAGAATATTGAGCGCAGCTCTGGAATATAATACAGGATAAGTAATGTAATGTATGTACACAGTGACTGTACCAGCAGAATAGTGAGCGCAGCTCTGGAGTATAATACAGGATAAGTAATGTAATGTATGTACACAGTGACTGCACCAGCAGAATAGTGAGCGCAGCTCTGGAGTATAATACAGGATAAGTAATGTAATGTATGTACACAGTGACTGTACCAGCAGAATAGTGAGTGCAGCTCTGGAGTATAATACAGAATAAGTAATGTATGCACACAGTGACTGCACCAGTAGAATAGTGAGTGCAGCTCTGGAGTATAATACAGGATAAGTAATGTAATGTATGTACACAGTGACTGCACCAGCAGAATAGTGAGCACAGCTCTGGGGTATAATACAAGATAAGTAATGTAATGTATGTACACAGTGACTGTACCAGCAGAATAGTGAGCGCAGCTCTGGAGTATAATACAGGATAAGTAATGTAATGTATGTACACAGTGACTGTACCAGCAGAATAGTGAGCGCAGCTCTGGAGTATAATACAGAAAAAGTAATGTAATGTATGTACACAGTGACTGTACTAGCAGAATAGTGAGCGCAGCTCTGGAGTATAATACAGGATAAGTAATGTAATGTATGTACACAGTGACTGCACCAGCAGAATATTGAGCGCAGCTCTGGAATATAATACAGGATAAGTAATGTAATGTATGTACACAGTGACTGTACCAGCAGAATAGTGAGCGCAGCTCTGGAGTATAATACAGGATAAGTAATGTAATGTATGTACACAGTGACTGCACCAGCAGAATAGTGAGCGCAGCTCTGGAGTATAATACAGGATAAGTAATGTAATGTATGTACACAGTGACTGTACCAGCAGAATAGTGAGTGCAGCTCTGGAGTATAATACAGAATAAGTAATGTATGCACACAGTGACTGCACCAGTAGAATAGTGAGTGCAGCTCTGGAGTATAATACAGGATAAGTAATGTAATGTATGTACACAGTGACTGCACCAGCAGAATAGTGAGCACAGCTCTGGGGTATAATACAAGATAAGTAATGTAATGTATGTACACAGTGACTGTACCAGCAGAATAGTGAGCGCAGCTCTGGAGTATAATACAGGATAAGTAATGTAATGTATGTACACAGTGACTGTACCAGCAGAATAGTGAGCGCAGCTCTGGAGTATAATACAGAAAAAGTAATGTAATGTATGTACACAGTGACTGCACCAGCAGAATAGTGAGCGCAGCTCTGGAGTATAATACAGGATAAGTAATGTAATGTATGTACACAGTGACTGTACCAGCAGAATAGTGAGTGCAGCTCTGGAGTATAATACAGGATAAGTAATGTAATGTATGTACACAGTGACTGTTCCAGCAGAATAGTGAGAGCAGCTCTGGAGTATAATACAGGATAAGTAATGTAATGTATGTACACAGTGACTGTACCAGCAGAATAGTGAGCATAGCTCTGGAGTATAATACAGGATAAGTAATGTAAAGTATGTACACAGTGACTGTACCAGCAGAATAGTGAGTGCAGCTCTGGAGTATAATACAGGATAAGTAATGTAATGTATGTACACAGTGACTGTACCAGCAGAATAGTGAGCACAGCTCTGGGGTATAATACAGGATAAGTAATGTAATGTATGTACACAGTGACTGTACCAGCAGAATAGTGAGCGCAGCTCTGGAGTATAATACAGGATAAGTAATGTAATGAATGTACACAGTGACTGTACCAGCAGAATAGTGAGCGCAGCTCTGGAGTATAATACAGGATAAGTAATGTAATGTATGTACACAGTGACTGTACCAGCAGAATAGTGAGCGCAGCTCTGGAGTATAATACAGGATAAGTAATGTAATGTATGTACACAGTGACTGTACCAGCAGAATAGTGAGCGCAGCTCTGGAGTATAATACAGGATAAGTAATGTAATGTATGTACACAGTGACTGTTCCAGCAGAATAGTGAGCGAAGCTCTGGAGTATAATACAGGATAAGTAATGTAATGTATGTACACAGTGACTGCACCAGCAGAATAGTGAGCGCAGCTCTGGAGTATAATACAGGATAAGTAATGTAATGTATGTACACAGTGACTGTACCAGCAGAATAGTGAGCGCAGCTCTGGAGTATAATACAGGATAAGTAATGTAATGTATGTACACAGTGACTGTACCAGCAGAATAGTGAGCGCAGCTCTGGAGTATAATACAGGATAAGTAATGTAATGTATGTACACAGTGACTGTACCAGCAGAATAGTGAGCGCAGCTCTGGAGTATAATACAGGATAAGTAATGTAATGTATGTACACAGTGACTGTACCAGCAGAATAGTGAGCGCAGCTCTGGAGTATAATACAGGATAAGTAATGTAATGTATGTACACAGTGACTGTTCCAGCAGAATAGTGAGCACAGCTCTGGAGTATAATACAGGATAAGTAATGTAATGTATGTACACAGTGACTGCACCAGCAGAATAGTGAGCGCAGCTCTGGAGTATAATACAGGATAAGTAATGTAATGTATGTACACAGTGACTTTACCAGCAGAATAGTGAGCGCAGCTCTGGAGTATAATACAGGATAAATAATGTAATGTATGTACACAGTGACTGTACCAACAGAATAGTGAGCGCAGCTCTGGAGTATAATACAGGATAAGTAATGTAATGTATGTACACAGTGACTGTACCAGCAGAATAGTGAGCGCAGCTCTGGAGTATAATACAGGATAAGTAATGTAATGTATGTACACAGTGACTGTACCAGCAGAATAGTGAGCGCAGCTCTGGAGTATAATACAGGATAAGTAATGTAATGTATGTACACAGTGACTGCACCAGCAGAATAGTGAGCGCAGCCCTGGAGTATAATACAGGATAAGTAATGTAATGTATGTACACAGTGACTGTACCAGCAGAATAGTGAGCGCAGCTCTGGAGTATAATACAGGATAAGTAATGTAATGTATGTACACAGTGACTGTTCCAGCAGAATAGTGAGCGCAGCTCTGGAGTATAATACAGGATAAGTAATGTAATGAATGTACACAGTGACTGTACCAGCGGAATAGTGAGCACAGCTCTGGAGTATAATACAGGATAAGTAATGTAAAGTATGTACACAGTGACTGTACCAGCAGAATAGTGAGTGCAGCTCTGGAGTATAATACAGGATAAGTAATGTAATGTATGTACACAGTGACTGTTCCAGCAGAATAGTGAGCGCAGCTCTGGAGTATAATACAGGATAAGTAATGTAATGAATGTACACAGTGACTGTACCAGCGGAATAGTGAGCACAGCTCTGGAGTATAATACAGGATAAGTAATGTAAAGTATGTACACAGTGACTGTACCAGCAGAATAGTGAGTGCAGCTCTGGAGTATAATACAGGATAAGTAATGTAATGTATCTACACAGTGACTGTACCAGCAGAATAGTGAGTGCAGCTCTGGAGTATAATACAGAATAAGTAATGTATGCACACAGTGACTGCACCAGCAGAATAGAGAGTGCAGCTTTGGAGTATAATACAGGATAAGTAATGTAATGTATGTACACAGTGACTGCACCAGCAGAATAGTGAGCACAGCTCTGGGGTATAATACAGGATAAGTAATGTAATGTATGTACACAGTGACTGCACCAGCAGAATAGTGAGCGCAGCTCTGGGGTATAATACAGGATAAGTAATGTAATGTATGTACACAGTGACTGCACCAGCAGAATATTGAGCGCAGCTCTGGAGTATAATACAGGATAAGTAATATAATGTATGTACACAGTGACTGCACCAGCAGAATAGTGAGCGCAGCTCTGGAGTATAATACAGGATAAATAATGTAATGTATGTACACAGTGACTGTACCAGCAGAATAGTGAGTGCAGCTCTGGAGTATAATACAGAATAAGTAATGTATGCACACAGTGACTGCACCAGCAGAATATTGAGCGCAGCTCTGGAGTATAATACAGGATAAGTAATGTAATGTATGTACACAGTGACTGTACCAGCAGAATAGTGAGCGCAGCTCTGGAGTATAATACAGGACAAGTAATGTAATGTATGTACACAGTGACTGTACCAGCAGAATAGTGAGCGCAGCTCTGGAGTATAATACAGGATAAGTAATGTAATGTATGTACACAGTGACTGCACCAGCAGAATAGTGAGCGCAGCTCTGGAGTATAATAGAGGATAAGTAATGTAATGTATGTACACAGTGACTGTACCAGCAGAATAGTGAGCGCAGCTCTGGAGTATAATACAGGATAAGTAATGTAATGTATGTACACAGTGACTGCACCAGCAGAATAGTGAGTGCAGCTCTGGAGTATAATACAGGATAAGTAATGTAATGTATATACACAGTGACTGCACCAGCAGAATAGTGAGTGCAGCTCTGGAGTATAATACAGGAGAAGTAATGTAATGTATATACACAGTGACTGCACCAGCAGAATAGTGAGCGCAGCTCTGATGTATAATACAGGATAAGTAATGTAATGTATGTACACAGTGACTGTACCAGCAGAATAGTGAGCGCAGCTCTGGAGTATAATACAGGATAAGTAATGTAATGTATGTACACAGTGACTGAACCAGCAGAATAGTGAGTGCAGCTCTAGAGTATAATACAGGATAAGTAATGTAATGTATGTACACAGTGACTGCAGAATAGTGAGCTCAGCTCTGGAGTATAATACAGGATAAGTAATGTAATGTATGTACACAGTGACTGTACCAGCAGAATAGTGAGTGCAGCTCTGGAGTATAATACAGGATAAGTAATGTAATGTATGTACACAGTGACTGCACCAGCAGAATAGTGAGCGCAGCTCTGGAGTATAATACAGGATAAGTAATGTAATGTATGTACACAGTGACTGTACCAGCAGAATAGTGAGCGCAGTTCTGGAGTATAATACAGGATAAGTAATGTAATGTATGTACACAGTGACTGTACCAGCAGAATAGTGAGCGCAGCTCTGGAGTATAATACAGGATAAGTAATGTAATGTATGTACACAGTGACTGTACCAGCAGAATAGTGAGCGCAGCTCTGGAGTATAATACAGGATAAGTAATGTAATGTATGTACACAGTGACTGCACCAGCAGAATAGTGAGCGCAGCTCTGGAGTATAATACAGGATAAGTAATGTAATGTATGTACACAGTGACTGTACCAGCAGAATAGTCAGCGCAGCTCTGGAGTATAATACAGGATAAGTGATGTAATGTATGTACACAGTGACTGTACCAGCAGAATAGTGAGCGCAGCTCTGGAGTATAATACAGGATAAGTAATGTAATGTATGTACACAGTGACTGCACCAGCAGAATAGTGAGCGCAGCTCTGGAGTATAATACAGGATAAGTAATGTAATTTATGTACACAGTGACTGTACCAGCAGAATAGTGAGCGCAGCTCTGGAGTATAATACAGGATAAGTAATGTAATGTATGTACACAGTGACTGCACCAGCAGAATAGTGAGCGCAGCTCTGGAATATAATACAGGATAAGTAATGTAATGTATGTACACAGTGACTATACCAGCAGAATAGTGAGCGCAGCTCTGGAGTATAATACAGGATAAGTAATGTAATGTATGTACACAGTGACTGTACCAGCAGAATAGTGAGTGCAGCTCTGGAGTATAATACGGGATAAGTGATGTAATGTATGTACACAGTGACTGTACCAGCAGAAAAGTGAGCGCAGCTCTGGAGTATAATACAGGATAAGTGATGTAATGTATGTACACAGTGACTGTACCAGCAGAATAGTGAGCGCAGCTCTGGAGTATAATACAGGATAAGTAATGTAATGTATGTACACAGTGACTGTACCAGCAGAATAGTGAGCGCAGCTCTGGAGTATAATACAGGATAAGTAATGTAATGTATGTACACAGTGACTGTACCAGCAGAATAGTGAGTGCAGCTCTGGAGTATAATACAGGATAAGTGATGTAATGTATGTACACAGTGACTGCACCAGCAGAGTAGTGAGCGCAGCTCTGGAGTATAATACAGGATAAGTAATGTAATGTATGTACACAGTGACTGTACCAGCAGAATAGTGAGTGCAGCTCTGGAGTATAATACAGGATAAGTAATGTAATGTATGTACACAGTGACTGTACCAGCAGAATAGTGAGTGCAGCTCTGGAGTATAATACAGGATAAGTGATGTAATGTATGTACACAGTGACTGCACCAGCAGAGTAGTGAGCGCAGCTCTGGAGTATAATACAGGATAAGTAATGTAATGTATGTACACAGTGACTGTACCAGCAGAATAGTGAGTGCAGCTCTGGAGTATAATACAGGATAAGTAATGTAATGTATGTACACAGTGACTGCAGCAGCAGAATAGTGAGCACAGCTCTGGGGTATAATACAGGATAAGTAATGTAATGTAATGTATGTACACAGTGACTGTACCAGCAGAATATTGAGCGCAGCTCTGGAGTATAATACAGGATAAGTAATGTAATGTATGTACACAGTGACTGCACCAGCAGAATATTGAGCGCAGCTCTGGAGTATAATACAGGTAAGTAATGTAATGTATGTACACAGTGACTGTACCAGCAGAATAGTGAGCGCAGCTCTGGAGTATAATACAGGATAAGTAATGTAATGTATGTACACAGTGACTGCACCAGCAGAATAGTGAGCGCAGCTCTGGAGTATAATACAGGATAAGTAATGTAATGTATGTACACAGTGACTGTACCAGCAGAATAGTGAGTGCAGCTCTGGAGTATAATACAGAATAAGTAATGTATGCACACAGTGACTGCACCAGTAGAATAGTGAGTGCAGCTCTGGAGTATAATACAGGATAAGTAATGTAATGTATGTACACAGTGACTGCACCAGCAGAATAGTGAGCACAGCTCTGGGGTATAATACAAGATAAGTAATGTAATGTATGTACACAGTGACTGTACCAGCAGAATAGTGAGCGCAGCTCTGGAGTATAATACAGGATAAGTAATGTAATGTATGTACACAGTGACTGTACCAGCAGAATAGTGAGCGCAGCTCTGGAGTATAATACAGGATAAGTAATGTAATGTATGTACACAGTGACTGCACCAGCAGAATAGTGAGCGCAGCTCTGGAATATAATACAGGATAAGTAATGTAATGTATGTACACAGTGACTATACCAGCAGAATAGTGAGCGCAGCTCTGGAGTATAATACAGGATAAGTAATGTAATGTATGTACACAGTGACTGCACCAGCAGAATAGTGAGCGCAGCTCTGGGGTATAATACAAGATAAGTAATGTAATGTATGTACACAGTGACTGTACCAGCAGAATAGTGAGCGCAGCTCTGGAGTATAATACAGGATAAGTAATGTAATGTATGTACACAGTGACTGTACCAGCAGAATAGTGAGCGCAGCTCTGGAGTATAATACAGGATAAGTAATGTAATGTATGTACACAGTGACTGCACCAGCAGAATAGTGAGCGCAGCTCTGGAATATAATACAGGATAAGTAATGTAATGTATGTACACAGTGACTGTACCAGCAGAATAGTGAGCGCAGCTCTGGAGTATAATACAGGATAAGTAATGTAATGTATGTACACAGTGACTGTACCAGCAGAATAGTGAGCGCAGCTCTGGAGTATAATACAGGATAAGTAATGTAATGTATGTACACAGTGACTGTACCAGCAGAATAGTGAGCGCAGCTCTGGAGTATAATACAGGATAAGTGATGTAATGTATGTACACAGTGACTGTACCAGCAGAATAGTGAGCGCAGCTCTGGAGTATAATACAGGATAAGTGATGTAATGTATGTACACAGTGACTGTACCAGCAGAATAGTGAGCGCAGCTCTGGAGTATAATACAGGATAAGTAATGTAATGTATGTACACAGTGACTGTACCAGCAGAATAGTGAGCGCAGCTCTGGAGTATAATACAGGATAAGTAATGTAATGTATGTACACAGTGACTGCACCAGCAGAATAGTGAGTGCAGCTCTGGAGTATAATACAGGATAGGTGATGTAATGTATGTACACAGTGACTGTTCCAGCAGAGTAGTGAGCGCAGCTCTGGAGTATAATACAGGATAAGTAATGTAATGTATGTACACAGTGACTGTACCAGCAGAATAGTGAGCACAGCTCTGGAGTATAATACAGGATAAGTAATGTAAAGTATGTACACAGTGACTGTACCAGCAGAATAGTGAGTGCAGTTCTGGAGTATAATACAGGATAAGTAATGTAATGTATGTACACAGTGACTGTACCAGCAGAATAGTGAGCGCAGCTCTGGAGTATAATACAGGATAAGTAATGTAATGTATGTACACAGTGACTGTACCAGCAGAATAGTGAGTGCAGCTCTGGAGTATAATACAGAATAAGTAATGTATGCACACAGTGACTGCACCAGCAGAATAGTGAGTGCAGCTCTGGAGTATAATACAGGATAAGTAATGTAATGTATGTACACAGTGACTGCAGCAGCAGAATAGTGAGCACAGCTCTGGGGTATAATACAGGATAAGTAATGTAATGTAATGTATGTACACAGTGACTGTACCAGCAGAATATTGAGCGCAGCTCTGGAGTATAATACAGGATAAGTAATGTAATGTATGTACACAGTGACTGTACCAGCAGAATAGTGAGCGCAGCTCTGGAGTATAATACAGGATAAGTAATGTAATGTATGTACACAGTGACTGCACCAGCAGAATATTGAGCGCAGCTCTGGAATATAATACAGGATAAGTAATGTAATGTATGTACACAGTGACTGTACCAGCAGAATAGTGAGCGCAGCTCTGGAGTATAATACAGGATAAGTAATGTAATGTATGTACACAGTGACTGCACCAGCAGAATAGTGAGCGCAGCTCTGGAGTATAATACAGGATAAGTAATGTAATGTATGTACACAGTGACTGTACCAGCAGAATAGTGAGTGCAGCTCTGGAGTATAATACAGAATAAGTAATGTATGCACACAGTGACTGCACCAGTAGAATAGTGAGTGCAGCTCTGGAGTATAATACAGGATAAGTAATGTAATGTATGTACACAGTGACTGCACCAGCAGAATAGTGAGCACAGCTCTGGGGTATAATACAAGATAAGTAATGTAATGTATGTACACAGTGACTGTACCAGCAGAATAGTGAGCGCAGCTCTGGAGTATAATACAGGATAAGTAATGTAATGTATGTACACAGTGACTGTACCAGCAGAATAGTGAGCGCAGCTCTGGAGTATAATACAGAATAAGTAATGTAATGTATGTACACAGTGACTGCACCAGCAGAATAGTGAGCGCAGCTCTGGAGTATAATACAGGATAAGTAATGTAATGTATGTACACAGTGACTGTACCAGCAGAATAGTGAGTGCAGCTCTGGAGTATAATACAGGATAAGTAATGTAATGTATGTACACAGTGACTGTTCCAGCAGAATAGTGAGAGCAGCTCTGGAGTATAATACAGGATAAGTAATGTAATGTATGTACACAGTGACTGTACCAGCAGAATAGTGAGCATAGCTCTGGAGTATAATACAGGATAAGTAATGTAAAGTATGTACACAGTGACTGTACCAGCAGAATAGTGAGTGCAGCTCTGGAGTATAATACAGGATAAGTAATGTAATGTATGTACACAGTGACTGTACCAGCAGAATAGTGAGCACAGCTCTGGGGTATAATACAGGATAAGTAATGTAATGTATGTACACAGTGACTGTACCAGCAGAATAGTGAGCGCAGCTCTGGAGTAAAATACAGGATAAGTAATGTAATGAATGTACACAGTGACTGTACCAGCAGAATAGTGAGCGCAGCTCTGGAGTATAATACAGGATAAGTAATGTAATGTATGTACACAGTGACTGTACCAGCAGAATAGTGAGCGCAGCTCTGGAGTATAATACAGGATAAGTAATGTAATGTATGTACACAGTGACTGTACCAGCAGAATAGTGAGCGCAGCTCTGGAGTATAATACAGGATAAGTAATGTAATGTATGTACACAGTGACTGTTCCAGCAGAATAGTGAGCGCAGCTCTGGAGTATAATACAGGATAAGTAATGTAATGTATGTACACAGTGACTGCACCAGCAGAATAGTGAGCGCAGCTCTGGAGTATAATACAGGATAAGTAATGTAATGTATGTACACAGTGACTGTACCAGCAGAATAGTGAGCGCAGCTCTGGAGTATAATACAGGATAAGTAATGTAATGTATGTACACAGTGACTGTACCAGCAGAATAGTGAGCGCAGCTCTGGAGTATAATACAGGATAAGTAATGTAATGTATGTACACAGTGACTATACCAGCAGAATAGTGAGCGCAGCTCTGGAGTATAATACAGGATAAGTAATGTAATGTATGTACACAGTGACTGTACCAGCAGAATAGTGAGTGCAGCTCTGGAGTATAATACGGGATAAGTGATGTAATGTATGTACACAGTGACTGTACCAGCAGAAAAGTGAGCGCAGCTCTGGAGTATAATACAGGATAAGTGATGTAATGTATGTACACAGTGACTGTACCAGCAGAATAGTGAGCGCAGCTCTGGAGTATAATACAGGATAAGTAATGTAATGTATGTACACAGTGACTGTACCAGCAGAATAGTGAGCGCAGCTCTGGAGTATAATACAGGATAAGTAATGTAATGTATGTACACAGTGACTGTACCAGCAGAATAGTGAGTGCAGCTCTGGAGTATAATACAGGATAAGTGATGTAATGTATGTACACAGTGACTGCACCAGCAGAGTAGTGAGCGCAGCTCTGGAGTATAATACAGGATAAGTAATGTAATGTATGTACACAGTGACTGTACCAGCAGAATAGTGAGTGCAGCTCTGGAGTATAATACAGGATAAGTAATGTAATGTATGTACACAGTGACTGTACCAGCAGAATAGTGAGTGCAGCTCTGGAGTATAATACAGGATAAGTGATGTAATGTATGTACACAGTGACTGCACCAGCAGAGTAGTGAGCGCAGCTCTGGAGTATAATACAGGATAAGTAATGTAATGTATGTACACAGTGACTGTACCAGCAGAATAGTGAGTGCAGCTCTGGAGTATAATACAGGATAAGTAATGTAATGTATGTACACAGTGACTGCAGCAGCAGAATAGTGAGCACAGCTCTGGGGTATAATACAGGATAAGTAATGTAATGTAATGTATGTACACAGTGACTGTACCAGCAGAATATTGAGCGCAGCTCTGGAGTATAATACAGGATAAGTAATGTAATGTATGTACACAGTGACTGTACCAGCAGAATATTGAGCGCAACTCTGGAGTATAATACAGGTAAGTAATGTAATGTATGTACACAGTGACTGTACCAGCAGAATAGTGAGCGCAGCTCTGGAGTATAATACAGGATAAGTAATGTAATGTATGTACACAGTGACTGCACCAGCAGAATAGTGAGCGCAGCTCTGGAGTATAATACAGGATAAGTAATGTAATGTATGTACACAGTGACTGTACCAGCAGAATAGTGAGTGCAGCTCTGGAGTATAATACAGAATAAGTAATGTATGCACACAGTGACTGCACCAGTAGAATAGTGAGTGCAGCTCTGGAGTATAATACAGGATAAGTAATGTAATGTATGTACACAGTGACTGCACCAGCAGAATAGTGAGCACAGCTCTGGGGTATAATACAAGATAAGTAATGTAATGTATGTACACAGTGACTGTACCAGCAGAATAGTGAGCGCAGCTCTGGAGTATAATACAGGATAAGTAATGTAATGTATGTACACAGTGACTGTACCAGCAGAATAGTGAGCGCAGCTCTGGAGTATAATACAGGATAAGTAATGTAATGTATGTACACAGTGACTGCACCAGCAGAATAGTGAGCGCAGCTCTGGAATATAATACAGGATAAGTAATGTAATGTATGTACACAGTGACTATACCAGCAGAATAGTGAGCGCAGCTCTGGAGTATAATACAGGATAAGTAATGTAATGTATGTACACAGTGACTGTACCAGCAGAATAGTGAGCGCAGCTCTGGAGTATAATACAGGATAAGTAATGTAATGTATGTACACAGTGACTGTACCAGCAGAATAGTGAGCGCAGCTCTGGAGTATAATACAGGATAAGTGATGTAATGTATGTACACAGTGACTGTACCAGCAGAATAGTGAGCGCAGCTCTGGAGTATAATACAGGATAAGTGATGTAATGTATGTACACAGTGACTGTACCAGCAGAATAGTGAGCGCAGCTCTGGAGTATAATACAGGATAAGTAATGTAATGTATGTACACAGTGACTGTACCAGCAGAATAGTGAGCGCAGCTCTGGAGTATAATACAGGATAAGTAATGTAATGTATGTACACAGTGACTGCACCAGCAGAATAGTGAGTGCAGCTCTGGAGTATAATACAGGATAGGTGATGTAATGTATGTACACAGTGACTGTTCCAGCAGAGTAGTGAGCGCAGCTCTGGAGTATAATACAGGATAAGTAATGTAATGTATGTACACAGTGACTGTACCAGCAGAATAGTGAGCACAGCTCTGGAGTATAATACAGGATAAGTAATGTAAAGTATGTACACAGTGACTGTACCAGCAGAATAGTGAGTGCAGTTCTGGAGTATAATACAGGATAAGTAATGTAATGTATGTACACAGTGACTGTACCAGCAGAATAGTGAGCGCAGCTCTGGAGTATAATACAGGATAAGTAATGTAATGTATGTACACAGTGACTGTACCAGCAGAATAGTGAGTGCAGCTCTGGAGTATAATACAGAATAAGTAATGTATGCACACAGTGACTGCACCAGCAGAATAGTGAGTGCAGCTCTGGAGTATAATACAGGATAAGTAATGTAATGTATGTACACAGTGACTGCAGCAGCAGAATAGTGAGCACAGCTCTGGGGTATAATACAGGATAAGTAATGTAATGTAATGTATGTACACAGTGACTGTACCAGCAGAATATTGAGCGCAGCTCTGGAGTATAATACAGGATAAGTAATGTAATGTATGTACACAGTGACTGTACCAGCAGAATAGTGAGCGCAGCTCTGGAGTATAATACAGGATAAGTAATGTAATGTATGTACACAGTGACTGCACCAGCAGAATATTGAGCGCAGCTCTGGAATATAATACAGGATAAGTAATGTAATGTATGTACACAGTGACTGTACCAGCAGAATAGTGAGCGCAGCTCTGGAGTATAATACAGGATAAGTAATGTAATGTATGTACACAGTGACTGCACCAGCAGAATAGTGAGCGCAGCTCTGGAGTATAATACAGGATAAGTAATGTAATGTATGTACACAGTGACTGTACCAGCAGAATAGTGAGTGCAGCTCTGGAGTATAATACAGAATAAGTAATGTATGCACACAGTGACTGCACCAGTAGAATAGTGAGTGCAGCTCTGGAGTATAATACAGGATAAGTAATGTAATGTATGTACACAGTGACTGCACCAGCAGAATAGTGAGCACAGCTCTGGGGTATAATACAAGATAAGTAATGTAATGTATGTACACAGTGACTGTACCAGCAGAATAGTGAGCGCAGCTCTGGAGTATAATACAGGATAAGTAATGTAATGTATGTACACAGTGACTGTACCAGCAGAATAGTGAGCGCAGCTCTGGAGTATAATACAGAATAAGTAATGTAATGTATGTACACAGTGACTGCACCAGCAGAATAGTGAGCGCAGCTCTGGAGTATAATACAGGATAAGTAATGTAATGTATGTACACAGTGACTGTACCAGCAGAATAGTGAGTGCAGCTCTGGAGTATAATACAGGATAAGTAATGTAATGTATGTACACAGTGACTGTTCCAGCAGAATAGTGAGAGCAGCTCTGGAGTATAATACAGGATAAGTAATGTAATGTATGTACACAGTGACTGTACCAGCAGAATAGTGAGCATAGCTCTGGAGTATAATACAGGATAAGTAATGTAAAGTATGTACACAGTGACTGTACCAGCAGAATAGTGAGTGCAGCTCTGGAGTATAATACAGGATAAGTAATGTAATGTATGTACACAGTGACTGTACCAGCAGAATAGTGAGCACAGCTCTGGGGTATAATACAGGATAAGTAATGTAATGTATGTACACAGTGACTGTACCAGCAGAATAGTGAGCGCAGCTCTGGAGTAAAATACAGGATAAGTAATGTAATGAATGTACACAGTGACTGTACCAGCAGAATAGTGAGCGCAGCTCTGGAGTATAATACAGGATAAGTAATGTAATGTATGTACACAGTGACTGTACCAGCAGAATAGTGAGCGCAGCTCTGGAGTATAATACAGGATAAGTAATGTAATGTATGTACACAGTGACTGTACCAGCAGAATAGTGAGCGCAGCTCTGGAGTATAATACAGGATAAGTAATGTAATGTATGTACACAGTGACTGTTCCAGCAGAATAGTGAGCGCAGCTCTGGAGTATAATACAGGATAAGTAATGTAATGTATGTACACAGTGACTGCACCAGCAGAATAGTGAGCGCAGCTCTGGAGTATAATACAGGATAAGTAATGTAATGTATGTACACAGTGACTGTACCAGCAGAATAGTGAGCGCAGCTCTGGAGTATAATACAGGATAAGTAATGTAATGTATGTACACAGTGACTGTACCAGCAGAATAGTGAGCGCAGCTCTGGAGTATAATACAGGATAAGTAATGTAATGTATGTACACAGTGACTGTACCAGCAGAATAGTGAGCGCAGCTCTGGAGTATAATACAGGATAAGTAATGTAATGTATGTACACAGTGACTGTACCAGCAGAATAGTGAGCGCAGCTCTGGAGTATAATACAGGATAAGTAATGTAATGTATGTACACAGTGACTGTTCCAGCAGAATAGTGAGCACAGCTCTGGAGTATAATACAGGATAAGTAATGTAATGTATGTACACAGTGACTGCACCAGCAGAATAGTGAGCGCAGCTCTGGAGTATAATACAGGATAAGTAATGTAATGTATGTACACAGTGACTGTACCAGCAGAATAGTGAGCGCAGCTCTGGAGTATAATACAGGATAAGTAATGTAATGTATGTACACAGTGACTGTACCAACAGAATAGTGAGCGCAGCTCTGGAGTATAATACAGGATAAGTAATGTAATGTATGTACACAGTGACTGTACCAGCAGAATAGTGAGCGCAGCTCTGGAGTATAATACAGGATAAGTAATGTAATGTATGTACACAGTGACTGTACCAGCAGAATAGTGAGCGCAGCTCTGGAGTATAATACAGGATAAGTAATGTAATGTATGTACACAGTGACTGCACCAGCAGAATAGTGAGCGCAGCCCTGGAGTATAATACAGGATAAGTAATGTAATGTATGTACACAGTGACTGTACCAGCAGAATAGTGAGCGCAGCTCTGGAGTATAATACAGGATAAGTAATGTAATGTATGTACACAGTGACTGTTCCAGCAGAATAGTGAGCGCAGCTCTGGAGTATAATACAGGATAAGTAATGTAATGAATGTACACAGTGACTGTACCAGCGGAATAGTGAGCACAGCTCTGGAGTATAATACAGGATAAGTAATGTAAAGTATGTACACAGTGACTGTACCAGCAGAATAGTGAGTTCAGCTCTGGAGTATAATACAGGATAAGTAATGTAATGTATCTACACAGTGACTGTACCAGCAGAATAGTGAGTGCAGCTCTGGAGTATAATACAGAATAAGTAATGTATGCACACAGTGACTGCACCAGCAGAATAGAGAGTGCAGCTTTGGAGTATAATACAGGATAAGTAATGTAATGTATGTACACAGTGACTGCACCAGCAGAATAGTGAGCACAGCTCTGGGGTATAATACAGGATAAGTAATGTAATGTATGTACACAGTGACTGCACCAGCAGAATAGTGAGCGCAGCTCTGGGGTATAATACAGGATAAGTAATGTAATGTATGTACACAGTGACTGCACCAGCAGAATATTGAGCGCAGCTCTGGAGTATAATACAGGATAAGTAATATAATGTATGTACACAGTGACTGCACCAGCAGAATAGTGAGCGCAGCTCTGGAGTATAATACAGGATAAATAATGTAATGTATGTACACAGTGACTGTACCAGCAGAATAGTGAGTGCAGCTCTGGAGTATAATACAGAATAAGTAATGTATGCACACAGTGACTGCACCAGCAGAATATTGAGCGCAGCTCTGGAGTATAATACAGGATAAGTAATGTAATGTATGTACACAGTGACTGTACCAGCAGAATAGTGAGCGCAGCTCTGGAGTATAATACAGGACAAGTAATGTAATGTATGTACACAGTGACTGTACCAGCAGAATAGTGAGCGCAGCTCTGGAGTATAATACAGGATAAGTAATGTAATGTATGTACACAGTGACTGCACCAGCAGAATAGTGAGCGCAGCTCTGGAGTATAATAGAGGATAAGTAATGTAATGTATGTACACAGTGACTGTACCAGCAGAATAGTGAGCGCAGCTCTGGAGTATAATACAGGATAAGTAATGTAATGTATGTACACAGTGACTGCACCAGCAGAATAGTGAGTGCAGCTCTGGAGTATAATACAGGATAAGTAATGTAATGTATATACACAGTGACTGCACCAGCAGAATAGTGAGTGCAGCTCTGGAGTATAATACAGGAGAAGTAATGTAATGTATATACACAGTGACTGCACCAGCAGAATAGTGAGCGCAGCTCTGATGTATAATACAGGATAAGTAATGTAATGTATGTACACAGTGACTGTACCAGCAGAATAGTGAGCGCAGCTCTGGAGTATAATACAGGATAAGTAATGTAATGTATGTACACAGTGACTGAACCAGCAGAATAGTGAGTGCAGCTCTAGAGTATAATACAGGATAAGTAATGTAATGTATGTACACAGTGACTGCAGAATAGTGAGCGCAGCTCTGGAGTATAATACAGGATAAGTAATGTAATGTATGTACACAGTGACTGTACCAGCAGAATAGTGAGTGCAGCTCTGGAGTATAATACAGGATAAGTAATGTAATGTATGTACACAGTGACTGCACCAGCAGAATAGTGAGCGCAGCTCTGGAGTATAATACAGGATAAGTAATGTAATGTATGTACACAGTGACTGTACCAGCAGAATAGTGAGCGCAGTTCTGGAGTATAATACAGGATAAGTAATGTAATGTATGTACACAGTGACTGTACCAGCAGAATAGTGAGCGCAGCTCTGGAGTATAATACAGGATAAGTAATGTAATGTATGTACACAGTGACTGTACCAGCAGAATAGTGAGCGCAGCTCTGGAGTATAATACAGGATAAGTAATGTAATGTATGTACACAGTGACTGCACCAGCAGAATAGTGAGCGCAGCTCTGGAGTATAATACAGGATAAGTAATGTAATGTATGTACACAGTGACTGTACCAGCAGAATAGTCAGCGCAGCTCTGGAGTATAATACAGGATAAGTGATGTAATGTATGTACACAGTGACTGTACCAGCAGAATAGTGAGCGCAGCTCTGGAGTATAATACAGGATAAGTAATGTAATGTATGTACACAGTGACTGCACCAGCAGAATAGTGAGCGCAGCTCTGGAGTATAATACAGGATAAGTAATGTAATGTATGTACACAGTGACTGTACCAGCAGAATAGTGAGCGCAGCTCTGGAGTATAATACAGGATAAGTAATGTAATGTATGTACACAGTGACTGCACCAGCAGAATAGTGAGCGCAGCTCTGGAATATAATACAGGATAAGTAATGTAATGTATGTACACAGTGACTATACCAGCAGAATAGTGAGCGCAGCTCTGGAGTATAATACAGGATAAGTAATGTAATGTATGTACACAGTGACTGTACCAGCAGAATAGTGAGTGCAGCTCTGGAGTATAATACAGGATAAGTAATGTAATGTATGTACACAGTGACTGTACCAGCAGAATAGTGAGCGCAGCTCTGGAGTATAATACAGGATAAGTGATGTAATGTATGTACACAGTGACTGTACCAGCAGAATAGTGAGCGCAGCTCTGGAGTATAATACAGGATAAGTGATGTAATGTATGTACACAGTGACTGTACCAGCAGAATAGTGAGCGCAGCTCTGGAGTATAATACAGGATAAGTAATGTAATGTATGTACACAGTGACTGTACCAGCAGAATAGTGAGCGCAGCTCTGGAGTATAATACAGGATAAGTAATGTAATGTATGTACACAGTGACTGCACCAGCAGAATAGTGAGTGCAGCTCTGGAGTATAATACAGGATAAGTGATGTAATGTATGTACACAGTGACTGTTCCAGCAGAGTAGTGAGCGCAGCTCTGGAGTATAATACAGGATAAGTAATGTAATGTATGTACACAGTGACTGTACCAGCAGAATAGTGAGCACAGCTCTGGAGTATAATACAGGATAAGTAATGTAAAGTATGTACACAGTGACTGTACCAGCAGAATAGTGAGTGCAGTTCTGGAGTATAATACAGGATAAGTAATGTAATGTATGTACACAGTGACTGTACCAGCAGAATAGTGAGTGCAGCTCTGGAGTATAATACAGAATAAGTAATGTATGCACACAGTGACTGCACCAGCAGAATAGTGAGTGCAGCTCTGGAGTATAATACAGGATAAGTAATGTAATGTATGTACACAGTGACTGTACCAGCAGAATAGTGAGCGCAGCTCTGGAGTATAATACAGGATAAGTAATGTAATGTATGTACACAGTGACTGCAGCAGCAGAATAGTGAGCACAGCTCTGGGGTATAATACAGGATAAGTAATGTAATGTAATGTATGTACACAGTGACTGTACCAGCAGAATATTGAGCGCAGCTCTGGAGTATAATACAGGATAAGTAATGTAATGTATGTACACAGTGACTGTACCAGCAGAATAGTGAGCGCAGCTCTGGAGTATAATACAGGATAAGTAATGTAATGTATGTACACAGTGACTGCACCAGCAGAATATTGAGCGCAGCTCTGGAATATAATACAGGATAAGTAATGTAATGTATGTACACAGTGACTGTACCAGCAGAATAGTGAGCGCAGCTCTGGAGTATAATACAGGATAAGTAATGTAATGTATGTACACAGTGACTGCACCAGCAGAATAGTGAGCGCAGCTCTGGAGTATAATACAGGATAAGTAATGTAATGTATGTACACAGTGACTGTACCAGCAGAATAGTGAGTGCAGCTCTGGAGTATAATACAGAATAAGTAATGTATGCACACAGTGACTGCACCAGTAGAATAGTGAGTGCAGCTCTGGAGTATAATACAGGATAAGTAATGTAATGTATGTACACAGTGACTGCACCAGCAGAATAGTGAGCACAGCTCTGGGGTATAATACAAGATAAGTAATGTAATGTATGTATACAGTGACTGTACCAGCAGAATAGTGAGCGCAGCTCTGGAGTATAATACAGGATAAGTAATGTAATGTATGTACACAGTGACTGTACCAGCAGAATAGTGAGCGCAGCTCTGGAGTATAATACAGAATAAGTAATGTAATGTATGTACACAGTGACTGCACCAGCAGAATAGTGAGCGCAGCTCTGGAGTATAATACAGGATAAGTAATGTAATGTATGTACACAGTGACTGTACCAGCAGAATAGTGAGTGCAGCTCTGGAGTATAATACAGGATAAGTAATGTAATGTATGTACACAGTGACTGTTCCAGCAGAATAGTGAGCGCAGCTCTGGAGTATAATACAGGATAAGTAATGTAATGTATGTACACAGTGACTGTACCAGCAGAATAGTGAGCATAGCTCTGGAGTATAATACAGGATAAGTAATGTAATGTATGTACACAGTGACTGCACCAGCAGAATAGTGAGCGCAGCTCTGGAGTATAATACAGGATAAGTAATGTAATGTATGTACACAGTGACTGCACCAGCAGAATAGTGAGTGCAGCTCTGGAGTATAATACAGGATAAGTAATGTAATGTATGTACACAGTGACTGTACCAGCAGAATAGTGAGCGCAGCTCTGGAGTATAATACAGGATAAGTAATGTAATGTATGTACACAGTGACTGTACCAACAGAATAGTGAGCGCAGCTCTGGAGTATAATACAGGATAAGTAATGTAATGTATGTACACAGTGACTGTACCAGCAGAATAGTGAGCGCAGTTCTGGAGTATAATACAGGATAAGTAATGTAATGTATGTCCACAGTGACTGTACCAGCAGAATAGTGAGCGCAGCTCTGGAGTATACTACAGGACTAAGTCACTGTAATGTATGTACACAGTGACTGCACCAGCAGAACTAGTGAGCGCATCCCTGGAGTATAATACAGGATCAGTAATGTACTGTATGTACACAGTGACTGTACCAGCAGAATAGTCAGAGCGCAGCTCTGAGTATCATACAGGATAAGTACTGTAATGTATGTACAAGCTGCCACTGTTCCAGCAGACTAGTGAGCGCAGCTCCTGGAAGTATTATACTCCAGAGCTGCGCTCACTATTCTGCTGGTACAGTCACTGTGTACATACATTACATTACTTATCCTGTATTATACTCCAGAGCTGCACTCACTATTCTGCTGGTGCAGTCACTGTGTACATACATTACATTACTTATCCTGTATTATACTCCAGAGCTGCGCTCACTATTCTGCTGGTGCAGTCACTGTGTACATACATTACATTACTTATCCTGTATTATACTCCAGAGCTATGCTCACTATTCTGCTGGTACAGTCACTGTGTACATACATTACATTACTTATCCTGTATTATACTCCAGAGCTGCGCTCACTATTCTGCTGGAACAGTCACTGTGTACATACATTACATTACTTATCTGTATTATACTCCAGAGCTGCACTCACTATTCTGCTGGTACAGTCACTGTGTACATACATTACATTACTTATCCTGTATTATACTCCAGAGCTGCGCTCACTATTCTGCTGGTGCAGTCACTGTGTACATACATTACATTACTTATTCTGTATTATACTCCAGAGCTGCGCTCACTATTCTGCTGGTACAGTCACTGTGTACATACATTACATTACTTATCCTGTATTATACTCCAGAGCTGCGCTCACTATTCTGCTGGTACAGTCACTGTATACATACATTACATTACTTATCCTTGTATTATACCCCAGAGCTGTGCTCACTATTCTGCTGGTGCAGTCACTGTGTACATACATTACATTACTTATCCTGTATTATACTCCAGAGCTGCACTCACTATTCTACTGGTGCAGTCACTGTGTGCATACATTACTTATTCTGTATTATACTCCAGAGCTGCACTCACTATTCTGCTGGTACAGTCACTGTGTACATACATTACATTACTTATCCTGTATTATACTCCAGAGCTGCGCTCACTATTCTGCTGGTGCAGTCACTGTGTACATACATTACATTACTTATCCTGTATTATACTCCAGAGCTGCGCTCACTATTCTGCTGGTACAGTCACTGTGTACATACATTACATTACTTATCCTGTATTATATTCCAGAGCTGCGCTCAATATTCTGCTGGTGCAGTCACTGTGTACATACATTACATTACTTATCCTGTATTATACTCCAGAGCTGCGCTCACTATTCTGCTGGTACAGTCACTGTGTACATACATTACATTACTTATCCTGTATTATACTCCAGAGCTGCGCTCAATATTCTGCTGGTACAGTCACTGTGTACATACATTACATTACATTACTTATCCTGTATTATACCCCAGAGCTGTGCTCACTATTCTGCTGCTGCAGTCACTGTGTACATACATTACATTACTTATCCTGTATTATACTCCAGAGCTGCGCTCACTATTCTGCTGGTACAGTCACTGTGTACATACATTACATTACTTATCCTGTATTATACTCCAGAGCTGCACTCACTATTCTGCTGGTGCAGTCACTGTGTGCATACATTACCTTATTCTGTATTATACTCCAGAGCTGCACTCACTATTCTGCTGGTACAGTCACTGTGTACATACATTACATTACTTATCCTGTATTATACTCCAGAACTGCACTCACTATTCTGCTGGTACAGTCACTGTGTACATACTTTACATTACTTATCCTGTATTATACTCCAGAGCTGTCGCTCACTATTCTGCTGGTACAGTCACTGTGTACATACATTACATTACTTATCCTGTATTATACTCCAGAGCTGCGCTCACTACTCTGCTGGAACAGTCACTGTGTACATACATTACATCACTTATCCTGTATTATACTCCAGAGCTGCACTCACTATTCTGCTGGTGCAGTCACTGTGTACATACATTACATTACTTATCCTGTATTATACTCCAGAGCTGCGCTCACTATTCTGCTGGTACAGTCACTGTGTACATACATTACATTACTTATCCTGTATTATACTCCAGAGCTGCGCTCACTATTCTGCTGGTACAGGTCACTGTGTACATACATTACATCACTTATCCTGTATTATACTCCAGAGCTGCGCTCACTATTCTGCTGGTACAGTCACTGTGTACATACATTACATCACTTATCCTGTATTATACTCCAGAGCTGCGCTCACTATTCTGCTGGTACAGTCACTGTGTACATACATTACATTACTTATCCTGTATTATACTCCAGAGCTGCACTCACTATTCTGCTGGTACAGTCACTGTGTACATACATTACATTACTTATCCTGTATTATACTCCAGAGCTGCGCTCACTATTCTGCTGGTATAGTCACTGTGTACATACATTACATTACTTATCCTGTATTATATTCCAGAGCTGCGCTCACTATTCTGCTGGTGCAGTCACTGTGTACATACATTACATTACTTATCCTGTATTATACTCCAGAGCTGCGCTCACTATTCTGCTGGTACAGTCACTGTGTACATACATTACATTACTTATCCTGTATTATACTCCAGAGCTGCGCTCACTATTCTGCTGGTGCAGTCACTGTGTACATACATTACATTACTTATCCTGTATTATACTCCAGAGCTGCGCTCACTATTCTGCTGGTACAGTCACTGTGTACATACATTACATTACTTATCCTGTATTATACTCCAGAGCTGCGCTGCACTATTCTGCTGGTACAGTCACTGTGTACATACATTACATTACTTATCCTGTATTATACTCCAGAGCTGCGCTCACTATTCTGCTGGTGCAGTCACTGTGTACATACATTACATTACTTATCCTGTATTATACTCCAGAGCTGCGCTCACTATTCTGCTGGTACAGTCACTGTGTACATACATTACATTACTTATCCTGTATTATACTCCAGAGCTGCGCTCACTATTCTGCTGGTACAGTCACTGTGTACATACATTACATTACTTATCCTGTATTATACTCCAGAGCTGCGCTCACTATTCTGCTGGTACAGTCACTGTGTACATACATTACATTACTTATCCTGTATTATACTCCAGAGCTGCGCTCACTATTCTGCTGGTGCAGTCACTGTGTACATACATTACATTACTTATCCTGTATTATACTCCAGAGCTGCACTCACTATTCTGCTGGTACAGTCACTGTGTACATACATTACATTACTTATCCTGTATTATACTCCAGAGCTGCGCTCACTATTCTGCAGTCACTGTGTACATACATTACATTACTTATCCTGTATTATACTCTAGAGCTGCACTCACTATTCTGCTGGTTCAGTCACTGTGTACATACATTACATTACTTATCCTGTATTATACTCCAGAGCTGCGCTCACTATTCTGCTGGTACAGTCACTGTGTACATACATTACATTACTTATCCTGTATTATACATCAGAGCTGCGCTCACTATTCTGCTGGTGCAGTCACTGTGTATATACATTACATTACTTCTCCTGTATTATACTCCAGAGCTGCACTCACTATTCTGCTGGTGCAGTCACTGTGTATATACATTACATTACTTATCCTGTATTATACTCCAGAGCTGCACTCACTATTCTGCTGGTGCAGTCACTGTGTACATACATTACATTACTTATCCTGTATTATACTCCAGAGCTGCGCTCACTATTCTGCTGGTACAGTCACTGTGTACATACATTACATTACTTATCCTCTATTATACTCCAGAGCTGCGCTCACTATTCTGCTGGTGCAGTCACTGTGTACATACATTACATTACTTATCCTGTATTATACTCCAGAGCTGCGCTCACTATTCTGCTGGTACAGTCACTGTGTACATACATTACATTACTTGTCCTGTATTATACTCCAGAGCTGCGCTCACTATTCTGCTGGTACAGTCACTGTGTACATACATTACATTACTTATCCTGTATTATACTCCAGAGCTGCGCTCAATATTCTGCTGGTGCAGTCACTGTGTGCATACATTACTTATTCTGTATTATACTCCAGAGCTGCACTCACCTATTCTGCTGGTACAGTCACTGTGTACATACATTACATTATTTATCCTGTATTATACTCCAGAGCTGCGCTCACTATTCTGCTGGTGCAGTCACTGTGTACATACATTATATTACTTATCCTGTATTATACTCCAGAGCTGCGCTCAATATTCTGCTGGTGCAGTCACTGTGTACATACATTACATTACTTATCCTGTATTATACCCAGAGCTGCGCTCACTATTCTGCTGGTGCAGTCACTGTGTACATACATTACATTACTTATCCTGTATTATACCCCAGAGCTGTGCTCACTATTCTGCTGGTGCAGTCACTGTGTACATACATTACATTACTTATCCTGTATTATACTCCAAAGCTGCACTCTCTATTCTGCTGGTGCAGTCACTGTGTGCATACATTACTTATTCTGTATTATACTCCAGAGCTGCACTCACTATTCTGCTGGTACAGTCACTGTGTAGATACATTACATTACTTATCCTGTATTATACTCCAGAGCTGAACTCACTATTCTGCTGGTACAGTCACTGTGTACATACTTTACATTACTTATCCTGTATTATACTCCAGAGCTGTGCTCACTATTCCGCTGGTACAGTCACTGTGTACATTCATTACATTACTTATCCTGTATTATACTCCAGAGCTGCGCTCACTATTCTGCTGGAACAGTCACTGTGTACATACATTACATTACTTATCCTGTATTATACTCCAGAGCTGCGCTCACTATTCTGCTGGTACAGTCACTGTGTACATACATTACATTACTTATCCTGTATTATACTCCAGGGCTGCGCTCACTATTCTGCTGGTGCAGTCACTGTGTACATACATTACATTACTTATCCTGTATTATACTCCAGAGCTGCGCTCACTATTCTGCTGGTACAGTCACTGTGTACATACATTACATTACTTATCCTGTATTATACTCCAGAGCTGCGCTCACTATTCTGCTGGTACAGTCACTGTGTACATACATTACATTACTTATCCTGTATTATACTCCAGAGCTGCGCTCACTATTCTGTTGGTACAGTCACTGTGTACATACATTACATTACTTATCCTGTATTATACTCCAGAGCTGCGCTCACTATTCTGCTGGTACAGTCACTGTGTACATACATTACATTACTTATCCTGTATTATACTCCAGAGCTGCGCTCACTATTCTGCTGGTGCAGTCACTGTGTACATACATTACATTACTTATCCTGTATTATACTCCAGAGCTGTGCTCACTATTCTGCTGGAACAGTCACTGTGTACATACATTACATTACTTATCCTGTATTATACTCCAGAGCTGCGCTCACTATTCTGCTGGTACAGTCACTGTGTACATACATTACATTACTTATCCTGTATTATACTCCAGAGCTGCGCTCACTATTCTGCTGGTACAGTCACTGTGTACATACATTACATTACTTATCCTGTATTATACTCCAGAGCTGCGCTCACTATTCTGCTGGTACAGTCACTGTGTACATACATTACATTACTTATCCTGTATTATACTCCAGAGCTGCGCTCACTATTCTGCTGGTACAGTCACTGTGTACATACATTACATTACTTATCCTGTATTATACTCCAGAGCTGCGCTCACTATTCTGCTGGTGCAGTCACTGTGTACATACATTACATTACTTATCCTGTATTATACTCCAGAGCTGCGCTCACTATTCTGCTGGAACAGTCACTGTGTACATACATTACATTACTTATCCTGTATTATACTCCAGAGCTGCGCTCACTATTCTGCTGGTACAGTCACTGTGTACATACATTACATTACTTATCCTGTATTATACTCCAGAGCTGCGCTCACTATTCTGCTGGTACAGTCACTGTGTACATACATTACATTACTTATCCTGTATTATACTCCAGAGCTGCGCTCACTATTCTGCTGGTACAGTCACTGTGTACATTCATTACATTACTTATCCTGTATTTTACTCCAGAGCTGCGCTCACTATTCTGCTGGTACAGTCACTGTGTACATACATTACATTACTTATCCTGTATTATACCCCAGAGCTGTGCTCACTATTCTGCTGGTACAGTCACTGTGTACATACATTACATTACTTATCCTGTATTATACTCCAGAGCTGCACTCACTATTCTGCTGGTACAGTCACTGTGTACATACTTTACATTACTTATCCTGTATTATACTCCAGAGCTATGCTCACTATTCTGCTGGTACAGTCACTGTGTACATACATTACATTACTTATCCTGTATTATACTCCAGAGCTGCTCTCACTATTCTGCTGGAACAGTCACTGTGTACATACATTACATTACTTATCCTGTATTATACTCCAGAGCTGCACTCACTATTCTGCTGGTACAGTCACTGTGTACATACATTACATTACTTATCCTGTATTATACTCCAGAGCTGCGCTCACTATTCTGCTGGTGCAGTCACTGTGTACATACATTACATTACTTATTCTGTATTATACTCCAGAGCTGCGCTCACTATTCTGCTGGTACAGTCACTGTGTACATACATTACATTACTTATCCTGTATTATACTCCAGAGCTGCGCTCACTATTCTGCTGGTACAGTCACTGTGTACATACATTACATTACTTATCTTGTATTATACCCCAGAGCTGTGCTCACTATTCTGCTGGTGCAGTCACTGTGTACATACATTACATTACTTATCCTGTATTATACTCCAGAGCTGCACTCACTATTCTACTGGTGCAGTCACTGTGTGCATACATTACTTATTCTGTATTATACTCCAGAGCTGCACTCACTATTCTGCTGGTACAGTCACTGTGTACATACATTACATTACTTATCCTGTATTATACTCCAGAGCTGCGCTCACTATTCTGCTGGTGCAGTCACTGTGTACATACATTACATTACTTATCCTGTATTATACTCCAGAGCTGCGCTCACTATTCTGCTGGTACAGTCCACTGTGTACATACATTACATTACTTATCCTGTATTATATTCCAGAGCTGCGCTCAATATTCTGCTGGTGCAGTCACTGTGTACATACATTACATTACTTATCCTGTATTATACTCCAGAGCTGCGCTCACTATTCTGCTGGTACAGTCACTGTGTACATACATTACATTACTTATCCTGTATTATACTCCAGAGCTGCGCTCAATATTCTGCTGGTACAGTCACTGTGTACATACATTACATTACATTACTTATCCTGTATTATACCCCAGAGCTGTGCTCACTATTCTGCTGCTGCAGTCACTGTGTACATACATTACATTAACTTATCCTGTATTATACTCCAGAGCTGCACTCACTATTCTGCTGGTGTCAGTCACTGTGTGCATACATTACTTATTCTGTATTATACTCCAGAGCTGCACTCACTATTCTGCTGGTACAGTCACTGTGTACATACATTACATTACTTATCCTGTATTATACTCCAGAGCTGCGCTCACTATTCTGCTGGTACAGTCACTGTGTACATACATTACATTACTTATCCTGTATTATACTCCAGAACTGCACTCACTATTCTGCTGGTACAGTCACTGTGTACATACTTTACATTACTTATCCTGTATTATACTCCAGAGCTGTGCTCACTATTCTGCTGGTACAGTCACTGTGTACATACATTACATTACTTATCCTGTATTATACTCCAGAGCTGCGCTCACTACTCTGCTGGAACAGTCACTGTGTACATACATTACATCACCTATCCTGTATTATACTCCAGAGCTGCACTCACTATTCTGCTGGTGCAGTCCACTGTGTACATACATTACATTACTTATCCTGTATTATACTCCAGAGCTGCGCTCACTATTCTGCTGGTACAGTCACTGTGTACATACATTACATTACTTATCCTGTATTATACCTCCAGAGCTGCGCTCACTATTCTGCTGGTACAGTCACTGTGTACATACATTACATCACTTATCCTGTATTATACTCCAGAGCTGCGCTCACTATTCTGTCTGGTACAGTCACTGTTGTACATACATTACATCACTTATCCTGTATTATACTCCAGAGCTGCGCTCACTATTCTGCTGGTACAGTCACTGTGTACATACATTACATTACTTATCCTGTATTATACTCAGAGCTGCGCTCACTATTCTGCTGGTACAGTCACTGTGTACATACATTACATTACTTATCCTGTATTATACTCCAGAGCTGCGCTCACTATTCTGCTGGTATAGTCACTGTGTACATACATTACATTACTTATCCTGTATTATATTCCAGAGCTGCGCTCACTATTCTGCTGGTGCAGTCACTGTGTACATACATTACATTACTTATCCTGTATTATACTCCAGAGCTGCGCTCACTATTCTGCTGGTACAGTCACTGTGTACATACATTACATTACTTATCCTGTATTATACTCCAGAGCTGCGCTCACTATTCTGCTGGTACAGTCACTGTGTACATACATTACATTACTTATCTTGTATTATACCCCAGAGCTGTGCTCACTATCTGCTGGTGCAGTCACTGTGTACATACATTACATTACTTATCCTGTATTATACTCCAGAGCTGCACTCACTATTCTACTGGTGCAGTCACTGTGTGCATACATTACTTATTCTGTATTATACTCCAGAGCTGCACTCACTATTCTGCTGGTACAGTCACTGTTGTACATACATTACATTACTTATCCTGTATTATACTCCAGAGCTGCGCTCACTATTCTGCTGGTGCAGTCACTGTGTACATACATTACATTACTTATCCTGTATTATACTCCAGAGCTGCGCTCACTATTCTGCTGGTACAGTCACTGTGTACATACATTACATTACTTACCTGTATTATACTCCAGAGTTGCGCTCAATATTCTGCTGGTACAGTCACTGTGTACATACATTACATTACTTATCCTGTATTATACTCCAGAGCTGCGCTCAATATTCTGCTGGTACAGTCACTGTGTACATACATTACATTACATTACTTATCCTGTATTATACCCCAGAGCTGTGCTCACTATTCTGCTGCTGCAGTCACTGTGTACATACATTACATTACTTATCCTGTATTATACTCCAGAGCTGCACTCACTATTCTGCTGGTACAGTCACTGTGTACATACATTACATTACTTATCCTGTATTATACTCCAGAGCTGCGCTCACTACTCTGCTGGTGCAGTCACTGTGTACATACATTACATCACTTATCCTGTATTATACTCCAGAGCTGCACTCACTATTCTGCTGGTACAGTCACTGTGTACATACATTACATTACTTATCCTGTATTATACTCCAGAGCTGCACTCACTATTCTGCTGGTACAGTCACTGTGTACATACATTACATTACTTATCCTGTATTATACTCCAGAGCTGCGCTCACTACTCTGCTGGTGCAGTCACTGTGTACATACATTACATCACTTATCCTGTATTATACTCCAGAGCTGCAGCTCACTATTCTGCTGGTACAGTCACTGTGTACATACATTACATTACTTATCCTGTATTATACTCCAGAGGCTGCGCTCACTATTCTGCTGGTACAGTCACTGTGTACATACATTACATTACTTATCCTGTATTATACTCCAGAGCTGCGCTCACTATTCTGCTGGTACAGTCACTGTGTACATACATTACATCACTTATCCTGTATTATACTCCAGAGCTGCGCTCACTTTTCTGCTGGTACAGTCACTGTGTACATACATTACATCACTTATCCTCGTATTATACTCCAGAGCTGCACTCACTATTCTGCTGGTACAGTCACTGTGTACATACATTACATTACTTATCCTGTATTATACTCCAGAGCTGCGCTCACTATTCTGCTGGTACAGTCACTGTGTACATACATTACATTACTTATCCTGTATTATACTCCAGAGCTGCGCTCACTATTCTGCTGGTACAGTCACTGTGTACATACATTACATTACTTATCCTGTATTATACTCCAGAGCTGCGCTCACTATTCTGCTGGTACAGTCACTGTGTACATACATTACATTACTTATCCTGTATTATACTCCAGAGCTGCGCTCACTATTCTGCTGGTGCAGTCACTGTGTACATACATTACATTACTTATCCTGTATTATACTCCAGAGCTGCGCTCACTATTCTGCTGAACAGTCACTGTGTACATACATTACATTACTTATCCTGTATTATACTCCAGAGCTGCGCTCACTATTCTGCTGGTACAGTCACTGTGTACATACATTACATTACTTATCCTGTATTATACTCCAGAGCTGCGCTCACTATTCTGCTGGTACAGTCACTGTGTACATACATACATTACTTATCCTGTATTATACTCCAGAGCTGCGCTCACTATTCTGCTGGTACAGTCACTGTGTACATTCATTACATTACTTATCCTGTATTTTACTCCAGAGCTGCGCTCACTATTCTGCTGGTACAGTCACTGTGTACATACATTACATTACTTATCCTGTATTATACCCCAGAGCTGTGCTCACTATTCTGCTGGTACAGTCACTGTGTACATACATTACATTACTTATCCTGTATTATACTCCAGAGCTGCACTCACTATTCTGCTGGTACAGTCACTGTGTACATACTTTACATTACTTATCCTGTATTATACTCCAGAGCTATGCTCACTATTCTGCTGGTACAGTCACTGTGTACATACATTACATTACTTATCCTGTATTATACTCCAGAGCTGCTCTCACTATTCTGCTGGAACAGTCACTGTGTAACATACATTACATTACTTATCCTGTATTATACTCCAGAGCTGCACTCACTATTCTGCTGGTACAGTCACTGTGTACATACATTACATTACTTATCCTGTATTATACTCCAGAGCTGCGCTCACTATTCTGCTGGTGCAGTCACTGTGTACATACATTACATTACTTATTCTGTATTATACTCCAGAGCTGCGCTCACTATTCTGCTGGTACAGTCACTGTGTACATACATTACATTACTTATCCTGTATTATACTCCAGAGCTGCGCTCACTATTCTGCTGGTACAGTCACTGTGTACATACATTACATTACTTATCTTGTATTATACCCCAGAGCTGTGCTCACTATTCTGCTGGTTGCAGTCACTGTGTACATACATTACATTACTTATCCTGTATTATACTCCAGAGCTGCACTCACTATTCTACTGGTGCAGTCACTGTGTGCATACATTACTTATTCTGTATTATACTCCAGAGCTGCACTCACTATTCTGCTGGTACAGTCACTGTGTACATACATTACATTACTTATCCTGTATTATACTCCAGAGGCTGCGCTCACTATTCTGCTGGTGCAGTCACTGTGTACATACATTACATTACTTATCCTGTATTATACTCCAGAGCTGCGCTCACTATTCTGCTGGTACAGTCACTGTGTACATACATTACATTACTTATCCTGTATTATATTCCAGAGCTGCGCTCAATATTCTGCTGGTGCAGTCACTGTGTACATACATTACATTACTTATCCTGTATTATACTCCAGAGCTGCGCTCACTATTCTGCTGGGTACAGTCACTGTGTACATACATTACATTACTTATCCTGTATTATACTCCAGAGCTGCGCTCAATATTCTGCTGGTACAGTCACTGTGTACATACATTACATTACATTACTTATCCTGTATTATACCCCAGAGCTGTGCTCACTATTCTGCTGCTGCAGTCACTGTGTACATACATTACATTACTTATCCTGTATTATACTCCAGAGCTGCACTCACTATTCTGCTGGTGCAGTCACTGTGTGCATACATTACTTATTCTGTATTATACTCCAGAGCTGCACTCACTATTCTGCTGGTACAGTCACTGTGTACATACATTACATTACTTATCCTGTATTATACTCCAGAGCTGCGCTCACTATTCTGCTGGTACAGTCACTGTGTACATACATTACATTACTTATCCTGTATTATACTCCAGAACTGCACTCACTATTCTGCTGGTACAGTCACTGTGTACATACTTTACATTACTTATCCTGTATTATACTCCAGAGCTGTGCTCACTATTCTGCTGGTACAGTCACTGTGTACATACATTACATTACTTATCCTGTATTATACTCCAGAGCTGCGCTCACTACTCTGCTGGAACAGTCACTGTGTACATACATTACATCACCTATCCTGTATTATACTCAGAGCTGCACTCACTATTCTGCTGGTGCAGTCACTGTGTACATACATTACATTACTTATCCTGTATTATACTCCAGAGCTGCGCTCACTATTCTGCTGGTACAGTCACTGTGTACATACATTACATTACTTATCCTGTATTATACTCCAGAGCTGCGCTCACTATTCTGCTGGTACAGTCACTGTGTACATACATTACATCACTTATCCTGTATTATACTCCAGAGCTGCGCTCACTATTCTGCTGGTACAGTCACTGTGTACATACATTACATCACTTATCCTGTATTATACTCCAGAGCTGCGCTCACTATTCTGCTGGTACAGTCACTGTGTACATACATTACATTACTTATCCTGTATTATACTCCAGAGCTGCGCTCACTATTCTGCTGGTACAGTCACTGCTGTACATACATTACATTACTTATCCTGTATTATACTCCAGAGCTGCGCTCACTATTCTGCTGGTACAGTCACTGTGTACATACATTACATTACTTATCCTGTATTATATTCCAGAGCTGCGCTCACTATTCTGCTGGTGCAGTCACTGTGTACATACATTACATTACTTATCCTGTATTATACTCCAGAGCTGCGCTCACTATTCTGCTGGTACAGTCACTGTGTACATACATTACATTACTTATCCTGTATTATACTCCAGAGCTGCGCTCACTATTCTGCTGGTACAGTCACTGTGTACATACATTACATTACTTATCTTGTATTATACCCCAGAGCTGCGCTCACTATTCTGCTGGTGCAGTCACTGTGTACATACATTACATTACTTATCCTGTATTATACTCCAGAGCTGCGCTCACTATTCTGCTGGTATAGTCACTGTGTACATACATTACATTACTTATCCTGTATTATATTCCAGAGCTGCGCTCACTATTCTGCTGGTGCAGTCACTGTGTACATACATTACATTACTTATCCTGTATTATACTCCAGAGCTGCGCTCACTATTCTGCTGGTACAGTCACTGTGTACATACATTACATTACTTATCCTGTATTATACTCCAGAGCTGCGCTCACTATTCTGCTGGTACAGTCACTGTGTACATACATTACATTACTTATCTTGTATATATACCCCAGAGCTGTGCTCACTATTCTGCTGGTGCAGTCACTGTGTACATACATTACATTACTTATCCTGTATTATACTCCAGAGCTGCACTCACTATTCTACTGGTGCAGTCACTGTGTGCATACATTACTTATTCTGTATTATACTCCAGAGCTGCACTCACTATTCTGCTGGTACAGTCACTGTGTACATACATTACATTACTTATCCTGTATTATACTCCAGAGCTGCGCTCACTATTCTGCTGGTGCAGTCACTGTGTACATACATTACATTACTTATCCTGTATTATACTCCAGAGCTGCGCTCACTATTCTGCTGGTACAGTCACTGTGTACATACATTACATTACTTACCTGTATTATACTCCAGAGCTGCGCTCAATATTCTGCTGGTGCAGTCACTGTGTACATACATTACATTACTTATCCTGTATTATACTCCAGAGCTGCGCTCAATATTCTGCTGGTACAGTCACTGTGTACATACATTACATTACATTACTTATCCTGTATTATACCCCAGAGCTGTGCTCACTATTCTGCTGCTGCAGTCACTGTGTACATACATTACATTACTTATCCTGTATTATACTCCAGAGCTGCACTCACTATTCTGCTGGTACAGTCACTGTGTACATACATTACATTACTTATCCTGTATTATACTCCAGAGCTGCGCTCACTACTCTGCTGGTGCAGTCACTGTGTACATACATTACATCACTTATCTGTATTATACTCCAGAGCTGCACTCACTATTCTGCTGGTACAGTCACTGTGTACATACATTACATTACTTATCCTGTATTATACTCCAGAGCTGCACTCACTATTCTGCTGGTACAGTCACTGTGTACATACATTACATTACTTATCCTGTATTATACTCCAGAGCTGCGCTCACTACTCTGCTGGTGCAGTCACTGTGTACATACATTACATCACTTATCCTGTATTATACTCCAGAGCTGCACTCACTATTCTGCTGGTACAGTCACTGTGTACATACATTACATTACTTATCCTGTATTATACTCCAGAGCTGCGCTCACTATTCTGCTGGTACAGTCACTGTGTACATACATTACATTACTTATCCTGTATTATACTCCAGAGCTGCGCTCACTATTCTGCTGGTACAGTCACTGTGTACATACATTACATCACTTATCCTGTATTATACTCCAGAGCTGCGCTCACTTTTCTGCTGGTACAGTCACTGTGTACATACATTACATCACTTATCCCGTATTATACTCCAGAGCTGCACTCACTATTCTGCTGGTACAGTCACTGTGTACATACATTACATTACTTATCCTGTATTATACTCCAGAGCTGCGCTCACTATTCTGCTGGTATAGTCACTGTGTACATACATTACATTACTTATCCTGTATTATATTCCAGAGCTGCGCTCACTATTCTGCTGGTGCAGTCACTGTGTACATACATTACATTACTTATCCTGTATTATACTCCAGAGCTGCGCTCACTATTCTGCTGGTACAGTCACTGTGTACATAAATTACATTACTTATCCTGTATTATACTCCAGAGCTGCGCTCACTATTCTGCTGGTGCAGTCACTGTGTACATACATTACATTACTTATCCTGTATTATACTCCAGAGCTGCGCTCACTATTCTGCTGGTACAGTCACTGTGTACATACATTACATCACTTATCCTGTATTATACTCCAGAGCTGCGCTGACTATTCTGCTGGTACAGTCACTGTGTACATACATTACATTACTTATCCTGTATTATACTCCAGAGCTGCGCTCACTATTCTGCTGGTGCATTCACTGTGTACATACATTACATTACTTATCCTGTATTATACTCCAGAGCTGCGCTCACTATTCTGCTGGTACAGTCACTGTGTACATACATTACATTACTTATCCTGTATTATACTCCAGAGCTGCGCTCACTATTCTGCTGGTACAGTCACTGTGTACATACATTACATTACTTATCCTGTATTATACTCCAGAACTGCGCTCACTATTCTGCTGGTACAGTCACTGTGTACATACATTACATTACTTATCCTGTATTATACTCCAGAGCTGCGCTCACTATTCTGCTGGTGCAGTCACTGTGTACATACATTACATTACTTATCCTGTATTATACTCCAGAGCTGCACTCACTATTCTGCTGGTACAGTCACTGTGTACATACATTACATTACTTATCCTGTATTATACTCCAGAGCTGAGCTCACTATTCTGCAGTCACTGTGTACATACATTACATTACTTATCCTGTATTATACTCTAGAGCTGCACTCACTATTCTGCTGGTTCAGTCACTGTGTACATACATTACATTACTTATCCTGTATTATACTCCAGAGCTGCGCTCACTATTCTGCTGGTACAGTCACTGTGTACATACATTACATTACTTATCCTGTATTATACATCAGAGCTGCGCTCACTATTCTGCTGGTGCAGTCACTGTGTATATACATTACATTACTTCTCCTGTATTATACTCCAGAGCTGCACTCACTATTCTGCTGGTGCAGTCACTGTGTATATACATTACAATACTTATCCTGTATTATACTCCAGAGCTGCACTCACTATTCTGCTGGTGCAGTCACTGTGTACATACATTACATTACTTATCCTGTATTATACTCCAGAGCTGCGCTCACTATTCTGCTCGTACAGTCACTGTGTACATACATTACATTACTTATCCTCTATTATACTCCAGAGCTGCGCTCACTATTCTGCTGGTGCAGTCACTGTGTACATACATTACATTACTTATCCTGTATTATACTCCAGAGCTGCGCTCACTATTCTGCTGGTACAGTCACTGTGTACATACATTACATTACTTGTCCTGTATTATACTCCAGAGCTGCGCTCACTATTCTGCTGGTACAGTCACTGTTGTACATACATTACATTACTTATCCTGTATTATTACTCCAGAGCTGCGCTCAATATTCTGCTGGTGCAGTCACTGTGTGCATACATTACTTATTCTGTATTATACTCCAGAGCTGCACTCACTATTCTGCTGGTACAGTCACTGTGTACATACATTACATTATTTATCCTGTATTATACTCCAGAGCTGCGCTCACTATTCTGCTGGTGCAGTCACTGTGTACATACATTATATTACTTATCCTGTATTATACTCCAGAGCTGCGCTCAATATTCTGCTGGTGCAGTCACTGTGTACATACATTACATTACTTATCCTGTATTATACCCCAGAGCTGCGCTCACTATTCTGCTGGTGCAGTCACTGTGTACATACATTACATTACTTATCCTGTATTATACCCCAGAGCTGTGCTCACTATTCTGCTGGTGCAGTCACTGTGTACATACATTACATTACTTATCCTGTATTATACTCCAAAGCTGCACTCTCTATTCTGCTGGTGCAGTCACTGTGTGCGATACATTACTTATTCTGTATTATACTCCAGAGCTGCACTCACTATTCTGCTGGTACAGTCACTGTGTAGATACATTACATTACTTATCCTGTATTATACTCCAGAGCTGCACTCACTATTCTGCTGGTACAGTCACTGTGTACATACTTTACATTACTTATCCTGTATTATACTCCAGAGCTGTGCTCACTATTCCGCTGGTACAGTCCAACTGTGTACATTCATTACATTACTTATCCTGTATTATACTCCAGAGCTGCGCTCACTATTCTGCTGGAACAGTCACTGTGTACATACATTACATTACTTATCCTGTATTATACTCCAGAGCTGCACTCACTATTCTGCTGGTACAGTCACTGTGTACATACTTTACATTACTTATCCTGTATTATACTCCAGAGCTGTGCTCACTATTCCGCTGGTACAGTCACTGTGTACATTCATTACATTACTTTATCCTGTATTATACTCCAGAGCTGCGCTCACTATTCTGCTGGAACAGTCACTGTGTACATACATTACATTACTTATCCTGTATTATACTCCAGAGCTGCGCTCACTATTCTGCTGGTACAGTCACTGTGTACATACATTACATTACTTATCCTGTATTATACTCCAGGGCTGCGCTCACTATTCTGCTGGTGCAGTCACTGTGTACATACATTACATTACTTATCCTGTATTATACTCCAGAGCTGCGCTCACTATTCTGCTGGTACAGTCACTGTGTACATACATTACATTACTTATCCTGTATTATACTCCAGAGCTGCGCTCACTATTCTGCTGGTACAGTCACTGTGTACATACATTACATTACTTATCCTGTATTATACTCCAGAGCTGCGCTCACTATTCTGTTGGTACAGTCACTGTGTACATACATTACATTATTTATCCTGTATTATACTCCAGAGCTGCGCTCACTATTCTGCTGGTAAAGTCACTGTGTACATACATTACATTACTTATCCTGTATTATACTCCAGAGCTGCGCTCACTATTCTGCTGGTGCAGTCACTGTGTACATACATTACATTACTTATCCTGTATTATACTCCAGAGCTGTGCTCACTATTCTGCTGGAACAGTCACTGTGTACATACATTACATTACTTATCCTGTATTATACTCCAGAGCTGCGCTCACTATTCTGCTGGTACAGTCACTGTGTACATACATTACATTACTTATCCTGTATTATACTCCAGAGCTGCGCTCACTATTCTGCTGGTACAGTCACTGTGTACATACATTACATTACTTATCCTGTATTATACTCCAGAGCTGCGCTCACTATTCTGCTGGTACAGTCACTGTGTACATACATTACATTACTTATCCTGTATTATACTCCAGAGCTGCGCTCACTATTCTGCTGGTACAGTCACTGTGTACATACATTACATTACTTATCCTGTATTATACTCCAGAGCTGCGCTCACTATTCTGCTGGTGCAGTCACTGTGTACATACATTACATTACTTATCCTGTATTATACTCCAGAGCTTCGCTCACTATTCTGCTGGAACAGTCACTGTGTACATACATTACATTACTTATCCTGTATTATACTCCAGAGCTGCGCTCACTATTCTGCTGGTACAGTCACTGTGTACATACATTACATTACTTATCCTGTATTATACTCCAGAGCTGCGCTCACTATTCTGCTGGTACAGTCACTGTGTACATACATTACATTACTTATCCTGTATTATACTCCAGAGCTGCGCTCACTATTCTGCTGGTACAGTCACTGTGTACATTCATTACATTACTTATCCTGTATTATACTCCAGAGCTGCGCTCACTATTCTGCTGTACAGTCACTGTGTACATACATTACATTACTTATCCTGTATTATACCCCAGAGCTGTGCTCACTATTCTGCTGGTACAGTCACTGTGTACATACATTACATTACTTATCCTGTATTATACTCCAGAGCTGCACTCACTATTCTGCTGGTACAGTCACTGTGTACATACTTTACATTACTTATCCTGTATTATACTCCAGAGCTATGCTCACTATTCTGCTGGTACAGTCACTGTGTACATACATTACATTACTTATCCTGTATTATACTCCCAAGAGCTGCTCTCACTATTCTGCTGGAACAGTCACTGTGTACATACATTACATTACTTATCCTGTATTATACTCCAGAGCTGCACTCACTATTCTGCTGGTACAGTCACTGTGTACATACATTACATTACTTATCCTGTATTATACTCCAGAGCTGCGCTCACTATTCTGCCTGGTGCAGTCACTGTGTACATACATTACATTACTTTTTCTGTATTATACTCCAGAGCTGCGCTCACTATTCTGCTGGTACAGTCACTGTGTACATACATTACATTACTTATCCTGTATTATACTCCAGAGCTGCGCTCACTATTCTGCTGGTACAGTCACTGTGTACATACATTACATTACTTATCTTGTATTATACCCCAGAGCTGTGCTCACTATTCTGCTGGTGCAGTCACTGTGTACATACATTACATTACTTATCCTGTATTATACTCCAGAGCTGCACTCACTATTCTACTGGTGCAGTCACTGTGTGCATACATTACTTATTCTGTATTATACTCCAGAGCTGCACTCACTATTCTGCTGGTACAGTCACTGTGTACATACATTACATTACTTATCCTGTATTATACTCCAGAGCTGCGCTCACTATTCTGCTGGTGCAGTCACTGTGTACATACATTACATTACTTATCCTGTATTATACTCCAGAGCTGCGCTCACTATTCTGCTGGTACAGTCACTGTGTACATACATTACATTACTTATCCTGTATTATATTCCAGAGCTGCGCTCAATATTCTGCTGGTGCAGTCACTGTGTACATACATTACATTACTTATCCTGTATTATACTCCAGAGCTGCGCTCACTATTCTGCTAGTACAGTCACTGTGTACATACATTACATTACTTTTCTGTATTATACTCCAGAGCTGCGCTCACTATTCTGCTGGTACAGTCACTGTGTACATACATTACATTACTTATCCTGTATTATACTCCAGAGCTGCGCTCACTATTCTGCTGGTACAGTCACTGTGTACATACATTACATTACTTATCTTGTATTATACCCCAGAGCTGTGCTCACTATTCTGCTGGTGCAGTCACTGTGTACATACATTACATTACTTATCCTGTATTATACTCCAGAGCTGCACTCACTATTCTACTGGTGCAGTCACTGTGTGCATACATACTTATTCTGTATTATACTCCAGAGCTGCACTCACTATTCTGCTGGTACAGTCACTGTGTACATACATTACATTACTTATCCTGTATTATACTCCAGAGCTGCGCTCACTATTCTGCTGGTGCAGTCACTGTGTGACATACATTACATTACTTATCCTGTATTATACTCCAGAGCTGCGCTCACTATTCTGCTGGTACAGTCACTGTGTACATACATTACATTACTTATCCTGTATTATATTCCAGAGCTGCGCTCAATATTCTGCTGGTGCAGTCACTGTGTACATACATTACATTACTTATCCTGTATTATACTCCAGAGCTGCGCTCACTATTCTGCTATTACAGTCACTGTGTACATACATTACATTACTTATCCTGTATTATACTCCAGAGCTGCGCTCAATATTCTGCTGGTACAGTCACTGTGTACATACATTACATTACATTACTTATCCTGTATTATACCCCAGAGCTGTGCTCACTATTCTGCTGCTGCAGTCACTGTGTACATACATTACATTACTTATCCTGTATTATACTCCAGAGCTGCACTCACTATTCTGCTGGTGCAGTCACTGTGTGCATACATTACCTTATTCTGTATTATACTCCAGAGCTGCACTCACTATTCTGCTGGTACAGTCACTGTGTACATACATTACATTACTTATCCTGTATTATACTCCAGAGCTGCGCTCACTATTCTGCTGGTACAGTCACTGTGTACATACATTACATTACTTATCCTGTATTATACTCCAGAACTGCACTCACTATTCTGCTGGTACAGTCACTGTGTACATACTTTACATTACTTATCCTGTATTATACTCCAGAGCTGTGCTCACTATTCTGCTGGTACAGTCACTGTGTACATACATTACATTACTTATCCTGTATTATACTCCAGAGCTGCGCTCACTACTCCTGCTGGAACAGTCACTGTGTACATACATTACATCACCTATCCTGTATTATACTCCAGAGCTGCACTCACTATTCTGCTGGTGCAGTCACTGTGTACATACATTACATTACTTATCCTGTATTATACTCCAGAGCTGCGCTCACTATTCTGCTGGTACAGTCACTGTGTACATACATTACACTTACTTATCCCTGTATTATACTCCAGAGCTGCGCTCACTATTCTGCTGGTACAGTCACTGTGTACATACATTACATCACTTATCCTGTATTATACTCCAGAGCTGCGCTCACTATTCTGCTGGTACAGTCACTGTGTACATACATTACATCACTTATCCTGTATTATACTCCAGAGCTGCGCTCACTATTCTGCTGGTACAGTCACTGTGTACATACATTACATTACTTATCCTGTATTATACTCCAGAGCTGCAGCTCACTATTCTGCTGGTACAGTCACTGTGTACATACATTACATTACTTATCCTGTATTATACTCCAGAGCTGCGCTCACTATTCTGCTGGTATAGTCACTGTGTACATACAATACATTACTTATCCTGTATTATATTCCAGAGCTGCGCTCACTATTCTGCTGGTGCAGTCACTGTGTACATACATTACATTACTAATCCTGTATTATACTCCAGAGCTGCGCTCACTATTCTGCTGGTACAGTCACTGTGTACATACATTACATTACTTATCCTGTATTATACTCCAGAGCTGCGCTCACTATTCTGCTGGTACAGTCACTGTGTACATACATTACATTACTTATCTTGTATTATACCCCAGAGCTGTGCTCACTATTCTGCTGGTGCAGTCACTGTGTACATACATTACATTACTTATCCTGTATTATACTCCAGAGCTGCACTCACTATTCTACTGGTGCAGTCACTGTGTGCATACATTACTTATTCCTGTATTATACTCCAGAGCTGCACTCACTATTCTGCTGGTACAGTCACTGTGTACATACATTACATTACTTATCCTGTATTATACTCCAGAGCTGCGCTCACTATTCTGCTGGTGCAGTCACTGTGTACATACATTACATTACTTATCCTGTATTATACTCCAGAGCTGCGCTCACTATTCTGCTGGTACAGTCACTTGTGTACATACATTACATTACTTATCCTGTATTATACTCCAGAGCTGCGCTCAATATCTGCTGGTACAGTCACTGTGTACATACATTACATTACTTATCCTGTATATACTCCAGAGCTGCGCTCAATATTCTGCTGGTACAGTCACTGTGTACATACATTACATTACATTACTTATCCTGTATTATACCCCAGAGCTGTGCTCACTATTCTGCTGCTGCAGTCACTGTGTACATACATTACATTACTTATCCTGTATTATACTCCAGAGCTGCGCTCACTATTCTGCTGCGTACAGTCACTGTGTACATACATTACATTACTTATCCTGTATTATACTCCAGAGCTGCACTCACTATTCTGCTGGTGCAGTCACTGTGTGCATACATTACTTATTCTGTATTATACTCCAGAGCTGCACTCACTATTCTGCTGGTACAGTCACTGTGTACATACATTACATTACTTATCCTGTATTATACTCCAGAGCTGTGCTCACTACTCTGCTGGTACAGTCACTGTGTACATACATACATTACTTATCCTGTAAATACTCCAGAGCTGCGGCTCAACTTCTCTGCTGGTGCAGTCACTGTGTACATACATTACATCACTTATCCTGTATTATACTCCAGAGCTGCACTCACTATTCTGCTGGTACAGTCACTGTTGTACATACATTACACTTACTTATCTGTATTATACTCCAGAGCTGCGCTCACTATTCTGCTGGTACAGTCACTGTGTACATACATTACATTACTTATCCTGTATTATACTCAGAGCTGCGCACACTATTCTGCTGGTTACAGTCACTGTGTACATACATTACATCACTTATCCTGTATTATACTCCAGAGCTGCGCTCACTATTCTGCTGGTACAGTCACTGTGTACATACATTACATCACCTTATCCCGTATTATACTCAGAGCTGCACTCACTATTCTGCTGGTACAGTCACTGTGTACATACATTACATTACTTATCCTGTATTATACTCCAGAGCTGCGCTCACTATTCTGCTGGTACAGTCACTGTGTACATACATTACATTACTTATCCTGTATTATATTCCAGAGCTGCGCTCACTTATTCTGCTGGTGCAGTCACTTGTGTACATACATTACATTACTTATCCTGTATTATACTCCAGAGCTGCGCTCACTATTCTGCTGGTACAGTCACTGTTACATTACATTACATTACTTATCCTGTATTTACTCCAGAGCTGCGCTCACTATTCTGCTGTGCAGTCACTGTGTACATACATTACATTACTTATCCTGTATTAATACTCCAGAGCTGCGCTCACTATTCTGCTGCGTACAGTCACTGTGTACATACCATTACATCACTTATCCTGTATTATACTCCAGAGCTGCGCTGACTATTCTGCGGTACAGTCACTGTGTACATACATTACATTACTTATCCTGTATTATACTCCAGAGCTGCGCTCACTATTCTGCTGGTGCAGTCACTGTGTAACATACATTAACATTACTTATCCTGTATTATACTCCAGAGCTGCGCTCACTATTCTGCTGGTAA